>NC_072492.1:28110609-28413640 GCF_027574615.1 Eptesicus fuscus | reverse complement strand
CATTAATAACTAAAGCAAGTGCCAACACTATTACCAATATGGTAAGAAACGAAGGGTGCATGCCGGGTGGGCTCAGCAGCAGCTCACTGAGAAAGGTGTAGCCACACTTGACAAGGAGGGGTCCCAAAGGTCCTTCTAACACGATCCGATTAATCTGTTTATAGAAACTAAATGGCCAAAGATTCTGGTCCTGTCGGTCTATGACTTTATGGCTTATATTTAACTGCTTTAAAAGTCCTTGAGCCCATTAAATAGTAAGTGCTGTAACAGCAGAAGAAACAGAAGAAATGTTATTAGCGATTACACTGCTTATGACTCAATGGCTGATTTGCAAATCTCATCTCATTTTTCATTTGTTCTTAAAGAATTTTCCACCTTTTTCTTCAGATTTTTCTTACTTCCAGGTCGTTGTCACGTGCTATTGTGCAGAGACTGGTCTGTGGTTGGGAAGAAAAACCCTGAAAGCTGGAGGGCCAGGGACCACAGAATCCTTAAACATATACATACTTGGGTGAGGACGGCCTGCTAGCATCCATCGAGGATCATATGGGGCCTTTGTGGGGACAAACTCGATGATTCTATCTATAGGATCCTTGGAGTTCAGGATAGGAACGGAACTGTTCACACTCTGAAAGGAGATTGGGAGGGAAAGAGCCAGCAGTCAGTAAACGTCAATCCTATACTCCAGTGTGGCAACAGTCATTACAAAGACAACAGGGCCCTCATGCGGAGTTACCCCCATGAGCCCCAATCAGCAGCTAGAAGCATTCCAATGGCATGTCAGGCCCTGAGGAACAGGTGCAGGTCTCAAGTCCCATGTAGGACTCTGGCCCAAAGTGGTGCCTTCTGACTGACTGCAGTGTGCCCAGGCTTTCTGGGAAGCTTCCCAGAGGGAGGGGTGGGTATCACAAAGGAGAAAACCCACAGTGAGGAGAAAGCCTTAATATGCTGGGATCTGAGCCCAGGTAGGCCATGGACACTCCTGTGGCTAGAAAACATCAGAAAGGGGCCTAACCAATGAAATCTGAAGATTTGGTTTAATCCCCCCCAGAGGATATTTTTTCTATTGACCTTTTAGAGAGGGTGGAAGAGAGGGGTGGGGTAAAGATAAAGAAAAAGAGAGAGAGAGAGAGAGAGAGAGAGAAGAGAGAGAGAGAGAGAGAGAGAGAGAACATCAATGCGAGAGAGTCACATCAATTGGTTGCCTCCCACACCCATCCCACCTGGGGCTGGGCATCAAACCTGCAACCCAGGTACATGCCCTTGACTGGGAATTGAACCCATGACCCTTTGGTGCACGGGCTGACACTCCAACCATTTGGCAACACTGGCCAGGGCCCAAAGGCATTTTACAGGTAGAAGGCAAAAGATGGCTCTAAGAAAAAAAGAAGTCAACAGCTTTCCGAGGAACATTTCATGAAAGATTCCTGACTGTGAGGAGAGCTCAAGTGCAGAGGCAGCAGCTGTGGCGGAAAGGCCGGGCTCTGCAGGCTCACCTTAGGCATGTACGACAGCCAGTGCAGGACAGTGAAGACCCCCTCAAAGTCATCACAAACGGTGCTGTGGGTCACCCCGTTGTTGTGCATGATCTGGATGCCACCGAGCTGGTTATTGGAGGTATATACTTCCCGCCCGAGGACCTAGAGCAAGAGAAAAAGACATTGGTCTTGACAGAAATAAAGGCCAAGTCTATTTTGTAATTCTCACTAAAAAGGGTTCTTTTCTCCCCAAGACAGAGATTCCAGCTTCCATGGTTTGTTTGAAGGGACTTTCTGGACCTTTGTCCTAAAAAGAAAACTTAGAAAACAAAAAAGGATTAAAAAAAAAATGAGCAAGCCTCTCCCTCTCTTTCTCCTAAACTGCCAAAGATATGCACAGCATACTTCACACGGAGCTGAAACCACAGCGGTGGGCGAGGCTGGGACCCCGAGACAGAGCTACCTCGGCATCTGCAGGCTGCAGCGTGACTGTGCACGTACACGAAACAGGCAATGTGCACATCTTCTGACAATCGTCAGTCACAAGTCTCAGTTAAAGAAGTGCTGTGAGGTTTAGACCCCCCCCTTTTTTTTTAAAAGGATTACTTTCCCCCTTGTATTTGATTTTTAAAGCTGGTCTCGATACATAAGCCCTAAGGCTGGCAAAATCCCGAAGCATCTCATGATACAGACATGAACCCTCGAGTCTACAGTCCTTTGTGTGCTGGGTGCAGGGCAGTGATTTATACCCAAGCCCGCCTCTCTCCCTCTGTCCTTCCCTCCCAAGGTTCCTGGGAAGTCGAAGCTTCAAACCGGGGGTATCCCTAGAGTTTAACCCTTGTGAGGTGGAAGGCAGGCACCTGCAATTGGAAACCACAAAGTTTCCGTTAAAGAAGAAAAAGGGAAGAAAACATATTCCTGAACTTGGAAATTGTAGGGTTTATTTTTCTCTTGAAGATTGGTTAGTAATTTCTTTCAGGGAGGGAGGTTTTCTGACCCAGCAGATGGAAGCCGGGCAGCCCGATCACCGGCTATCGCAACTGCTGAGTGTTAGTAATTGCCAGTCATCTAGGGTAGCCCTGGAGAGCTCTAAACAGTTGTGGAGTGCTTACTGTATTTTACTTCTTCTTTTCGCTCTCCCCTCCTCCTTTAGAAAATAACCACAACACAACATTTCTTCCTTACTAACTTTTATTCATTTCCAGCCTCTGGGGAGAACCTAATAAATGAAAGACCAGCAGGTTCCATATATGCCCATTGTGCCCCTTCTGGTTAGGAGCTCCGAGAGGTTCCCCCGCCTGCTGGGTCAGCCCCTACATTAAGATCCTCCAAAGGCTGAGGAAGTTGGTGACCAAGTAATCACCTCAGTGTGACCCTGCTGGCCTTGGTTCCATTTAACTTCAGCAAGGAAGGGCGGAAGAGACTCTCCTGAAAAGCATATGGAAAGCAAAATTGCTCTCAGATCGCTGCTTCCCTTGATGAGGAAGTGCCGAGAACAAGCCTTTGCAGGCAGCCCTGAGCTGAGCAACATGCCGGCAGCTCCTTTGAAGGAGCCCGGGAACAGCGGAGGCCGTATCTGACCACGGGCTCCCATCCTCCTCTCAGCCTGTCTTTAATCTCAGCCCAGGCCGGCGGCTCTTTTCTCATTCTCCTGCTGTCTCTTTCCATTTGCCCTCTCTCTGACTGATACACTGATCTCTCGGTCACTCGGCTTTCTGCTCCACTGAGTCCATATTACTAATAACACCTCCGCCACGGCCAGTTTACCTCATGAAGGCAGGAGCACATCATTACAAAATAAACTCATAACTTTGACATTCTAGCAAATACACGCCGTTTGTTATTTTTATGGCTTTAGTCTTTCTAACAGGCAGAGGGCATTACATACCTGTTTCATTTATATCTTTAAATGTGTACACATATGCACACATGTATCAGGAAATAAAACAGGACAAAAAAACCGAAACCAAAACAAATATCCAAAGCAGGGAATGGATGGGAGACCCTGGTGGAAGCAGAAACCCTGTCACTCAGGGAGGCCATGCTCCGATCTGGCTCTGGTTTTATGGACGTCATAAACCTGATGGCCCACAACTGGTCCTTCTGGGACAGACCGCCTCTCCGCCAGAAGTCATTCGGTGTGATCAGCAGTATTTTTAATTATTAAAATAAAGCTGAAAAGGGGGGAAAGAAATAAAAAGGAGACTGTGCTGACTGTGAATACCTGACATTCACAATCTCTGTTAGGAGCCAAGAACTTGCTGCCTGAGAGAGAGAGAGAGAGCTTAACCATTTTCTACTGAGAATTACTATTTTCTTTTCTATAAAACACTGCCTCTAGTGCTTGATAATCTCCAGCCACTTAGAATCCCTCCAAAGTCAGTAATGGACCGACGAAGAACGCGCAGGGAGACCAGAGCACACCAAGAGCAGCACAGCTGATCAAACACACCTTCCTCAGCCGTCCTGGCCCCACCTTTCAAAGAAACAGAGCATCCGTAACGGGGCTACTCCCAGAGGCTCTGTCACTTGCCCATTCTGCCCCCTATTCTTACAAACTAATGGAGACAAACTGGGAAGGAGCAAGAATTTAATAACTTCACACGTCTTCCCTTTACTCAGGTTCTGATGCTTTGTTCCGAAAAGGCAGCAGTATTTCTACACTTCCTCTCCTCTGGATTCAGAAAGAAAACTAACTGGAGCCAACCACAACCAAGAACATTATTTCTGGGCTACACAAATGTTTGTCATGTGAGAAGATTCATTTAATTTTGCAATTAAAGAGAAAAAGAACAGGGTGGACAGAGTATCCGAATGGCTCTCTCTGACCAACCTTATCTTAGGAGGTCGGGGGTGGGGAGGGGAAGGACACAGAAATGAAACCTGCTTCACTAACCACAAGCAAACGCTAGCAATCATAGCTACTTAACAGTCGGTGAAGAGAGCGCCGTACCCTCCAGTTCATCTTCAATGACCGTATGTTTGGAGCACGCACCAGTACAAGGAGGGCGCACACAATAGCTCCTGATTTATAGGGGTCATTGCTGACTCAAGTGGTTTTAATGATTTTAGGATACTTCAGAGCAAAAGCTCCAACCAAAGACGCAGAATCTGGGCTAGGACAAAACCCATTCTGCCTAACTCAGAAACGATCATGCTGGAACAGTTACGCAAACCCTGGTCCGCATCGAGGGAGACAAAGGAAGGAGCCCACATAGACAGAACCACTCTTTTATTCCTCAATATGTTGCCCTACCAACCTTCTACAGAAACAGTATGAGGTAAACAACTCCCATCACCATAATATTTTCATGAAGAAGATGCATTTCATTCATTAGTTTTTTCCAACTTTGACATATGCATTTCTATATAAGTTGCTGCTATGTTTCATTCCCCAAATTATTTCACATTTTTCTACTGTGTGACACAAACTTTTAATTTATCTGCCCAATTATGAGCATCAATAACCATTTAAACACAGGAGCCATTCAAACAGAGGTGACTCTCCTGAGGCCCCACCTTGCTGCTCCCCAGGTCTAAAGTGGAGAAGCAGTACCATGAAATATTAAAAACAGGCACCAGCTGAAGAGAGCCCACGCCAGCAGAACTAAATAAGGGCTGAGTCTGAGGGGAAAGAGGGTCTTCATCCACTCTCAACATAAACGTAAGCCTCACCCAGCATTCATTAATTGGGGCTGGCAGACCTGAGAATTAAGGGCACAGCATAAAAGCAAGTGATTAGCAGAGGCACAATTGTTAAAGGCCCCACCAAAGATGCTACGTAGCCTTTAGAAATTCTGAGATACACAGGAAGTGCAAATGAATGCAGTCATACATGCATGCTAGGCCTCCGCAGCCCCTGCTGCTTATCTAGAGACGCTGCAAACAGCTCGGGTTTACCTTAGCTGACAGGCAACGGAAACAGTCTAATATACCGCCTGCTCTCTCCCTTAAATTCTTTTTGGAGATCGAGATAAACACGTTCTTCCTTTCCCCGGTGCCCGCCTCCTGACTGAAGTGGCAGAGCATTGTGAAGTTTTGTGCAAATGAAATCACTATGTAATGCTGAATGAGTGTAGTATTTACTTGTCAGGATGTTTGTCAGCACAGGCATTGAGATTTCCAAGTTTCATAGATGCAAGTTAGTTCAGTTTTTTTAAAACATTGCTTTTGTCCTGATATACACATTATGCTGGGGACCCTCAGACTTATAGGCAAATATTTGCAATCATGTGCTCAAGATGTGAAAAATAATGATGCATATCGATGCAATAAAAAATGAAATCTACCACTGCTTTCCCCCTTTCTCCAATCTTTCCCCCTAGGTGGGTCAGGGCAATCTTCTATTTAAAGAAGCAGGGAGTACAAATTCTTCCTGCATCTGAGAATTAAGCTACGCAAGCTGGGTCCTTGGCTGCAATCCTTCTCATTAGGATATTTCCATTCTCAAGAGGATTTGAGAAGGGGTTTTGTAAATTTCCTGAGCAATCGTCATCACCGGACTCCATCCATGATTCTTGATATTAATGTCACTCTGGGATCTGCCAGGTTATTGATAACGGTTTGGCTAAGGCAGAAAGTGAGATAGATATGAGAAAGCATACACGGGATGAGGGAGAAAGTGGTAAAACAGGGACAAAGAAAGGAGGAAGGATGAGAGAGAGGAAAAGGGAGGGGGAGAGACAAGCGGACAGGGAAGGAAAAAAACGGCAATAGCTCATCTACTCCTGCTGCTAACACCCTCCTCCCTGACCTGAGAGAACTACATTTTTAAAAGCTGACAAGTAATTCAATCTCCAATTAACAATTTTAAGTGGTGCAGCACATATTACTGTGTAAATGTTTCTCCAGGAATATATCCAAGGGTGAATGGAATTAAATCTCTGGGGAGACAGGACCAGTGCCTATGTGACCCAGAATATTTGGAGGGTTTCAAGATACAGTCTCTTAATACACAGACTCAGGGTTATAATTTCTCCTCCTCTCCTTGATTGCCACTGGCAAACTCGAGTGCTGGTTGGCAGTGATAGGCTAGGGTTGGGGATAGACAAGAGGCACAGGGACTCAGTGCTGGCACAGGATGGGAAAGCCTCTGACTGGAGATGGATTCAAGACCTTCACTGCAAGACCAAACATCTCTCTGTAAGGAGCAAAGTTATGATCAGGCTGGCTGATGGATAAATGAGAGGGAAGGGACTGTGCTACCCGTGGTAAGAAAAGATAGTCAGCAAAGGAGAGACTGAGGTACAGGCCTGAAATAACACTGGAAGGCCTGTTTACTGAGGTAGAGAGGGAGCAGAGGGATGAACTAGATGGCAGAAGGATGATACGGATTTGAAGGTGGACTGGGTGAGGAACAGAGACTCATTCTGAATGTAATGGTGGTTGGAAAAGAGCCATGTGACAGTCTGTCAAATACACGAGAGAAGGCACAGGCTTCTGGAGCAAACACTGACTGCCAGAGAAATCACTCATTGCAGGGATCCATCAACTGCCCATTTAGCTACAAACTAGAACATACTGACAAGTTACTTCCAAATATAGACGTTTTTAAAAGCCTGGTTTATCGAGGTACATTTTGCATACAGGAAAATCATCCTTTTTTAGGTGTACAATTCTATGAATTTTGACAAAAACAGTCATAGAGCCACCACCACAGCGCATCAAAAGTTTTCATCCCCAAAAGTTCCATCATCTCATTTGCAATCAATGTCCTTCTCTCACACATACCAGCCATGGATCTGCTTTCTGTTGTAACAGTTTTGCCTCTTCTAGAATGTTATATAAAATGGAGTCACATAGTATGTAGCCTTCTAAGTGTAGCTTCTTTCAGTTAATAAAAGGCATCTGAGATTCATTCATGCTGATGTTGGCATCAGTAGCTCCTTTTTACTGCAAAGTGGCATCGATTTTAAGGAAATACCATAACTTGTTCATCTGTTTGCCTATTGGTGGACATTTGGGTTTCCAGTTTTTGGCAATTATGAATAAAGCTGCTATAGACATTCATGTATGGGTTTTTATGTGGATACTAGAGGCCCAGTGCACGAATTCATGCACCAGTGGGGTCCCTTGAGGTGGCCTGTGGGATCGGGCCAAAACCAGCTCTCCAACATCTCCCAAGGGATCCCAGATTATGACTGTGTGCAGGCCAGGCTGAGGGACCCCACCAATGCACGATCAGGGCCGGGGAGGGACGTGGGAGGTTGACCAGCCGGGAAGGGACTGCGGGAGGGCTCCAGGGCATTTCCAGCCCGTCTCGCTCAGCCCCAATCGGCCAGACTCCAGCAGCAAGCTAACCTACCAGTCGGAGCATCTGTATCCTGGTGGTCAGTGCACGTCATAGTGAGCGGTTGAGCAGTCTTAGCATATTAATTGGTTGAACAGATGACCGGACAACCGGACACTTAGCATATTTAGGCTTTTATTATATAGGAGGATAGATTTTCATTTCTCTTGGGTAAACACCTATAAGTAGAACTGCTAGGTTATATAGTAAGTGTATAACTTTGTTGTTTTTTAAGCCAAACTTTTTCTAAGTGGCTGTACCATTTTGCATTCCCACCAATATGGATGAGAGTTCCAGCTGTTCTGCATTCTCATCAATACTTAGTATTGTCAACTAAAAATTTTTATTTTAGTGGTATCTAATTGTGATTTTAATTTGCATTTTCCTAATAACTGATGATAAACATATTTTTATGTACTTTGTTTTGTTTTCTTTAAATTTTATTGTTGAAAGTATTATAGATGTCCCCCTCCTCCCCTCATTAACGCCCTCCACCCCCACCAAGCCTTCATCACACTGTTGTCTGTGTCCATGGGTTATGCATATATGCATGTAAGTTCTTTGGTTAATCTCTTCCTGCCTCCCCTTCCCTCTGAGATTCCATCTCCCTCACTCATCTGGCAGGCAACAAAAAGTTCTCTGTATCTATGAGTCTGTTTCTGTTATGCTTATTCATTTTGTTTGTAGATTCCATTGTTGATAGATATGTATTTATTGGCATTTTACTGTTCATATTTTTTATCTTCTTTCATGAAGACCCTCCAACTCCTTCAGCTTTTTCTTGTCTGGGAAGCTCTTTATATGTCCATCGAGCCCAGTGGTACAGAAATAAAAGGCATCCAAATTTGAAAAGAATAAGTAAAACTGTCCTTATTCGCAGATGACATGATACTGTACATAGAAAACCCTAAAGACTCCATCAAAAAATTGTTAGACTTAATAAATGAATTCTGCAAAGCAGGATACAAAATTAATGCCAAGAAATCTATGGCATTTCTATACACCAATAGTGAACTTACAGAAAGAGAGACTTAAAAAGCAATCCCATTTACCATCACACCAAAAAAATTAAGATACCTAGGAATAAACTTAACTAAGGAGGTAAAAGACCTGTACGCAGAAAACTACAGGACACTGAAAAAAAAAGATAGAGGAAGACATAAACAGATGGAAGAACATACCATGTTCATGGATTGGCAGGATCAACATCATTAAAATGTCCATACTACCCAAAGCAATCTATAGATTCAATGCACTCCCCAATAAAATACCAACGGCATATTTCACAGACCTAGAACAAACTCTCCAAAAATTCATCTGGAATAAAAAAAAACAAACCCAAATAGCTACAGTAATCCTGAGAAAGAAGAACAAAGTAGGTGGGATCTCAATACCAGATATCAAGCTGTATTACAAAGCCACTATTCTCAAAACAGCCTGGTACTGGCACAAGAACAGGCATACAGACCAATGGAATAGAATAGAGAACCCAGATATCGACCCAAACCACTATGCTCAATTAATATTTGACAAAGGAGGCATGAACATACAATGGAGTCAAGACAGTCTCTTCAATAAATGGTATTGGGAAAATTGGACAGATACATGCAAAAAAATGAAACTAGACCAACAACTTACACCATACACAAAAATAAACTCAAAATGTATAAAGGACTTAAACATCAGATGGGAAACCATAAAAACACTAGAGGAATCCAAAGGCAGCAAAATCTCAGACATAGGCCAAAGCAATTTCTTCACTGATGCCACTCCTAGGGCAATGGAAACTAAAGAGAAAATAAACAAATGGGACTACATCAAAATAAAAAGCTTTTGCACAGCAAAAGAAACCATCAACAAAACAAGAAAGCCCACTGCACTGGAGAACATATTTGCCAATGTTATCACCGGTAAGGGTTTAATCTCCAACATTTACAGGGAACTCATACAACTTAACAAAAGGAAGATAAACACCCCAATAAAAAAATGGGCAACGGACCTAAATAGATACTTTTCGAAAGAAGACATAAGGAAGGCCAAGAGATATATGAAAACATGCTCAAAGTCACTAATCATCTGAGAGATGCAAATCAAAATGACAATGCGGTACCATCTCACACTGTCAGAATGGCTATCATCAACAAATCAATAAACGACAAGTGCTGGCAAGGATGCGGAAAAAAAGGAACCCTCGCCGAAACCGGTTTGGCTCAGTGGATAGAGCGTCGGCCTGCAGACTCAAGGGTCCCAGGTTCGATTCTGGTCAAGGGCATGTACCTTGGTTGCGGCACATCCCCAGTAGGGAGTGTGCAGGAGGCAGCTGATCGATGTTTCTCTCTCATCGATGTTTCTAACTCTCTATCCCTCTCCCTTCCTCTCTGTAAAAAATCAATAAAATATATTAAAAAAAAAAAAAAAAAGGAACCCTTATGCACTGCTGGTGGGAATGCATACTGGTGCAGCCACTGTGGAGAACAGTATGGAGTTTCCTCAAAAAACTAAAAATGGAACTCCCATTTGACCCAGTGATCCCACTTCTAGGAATATAGCCCAAGAAACTAGGAACACCAATCAGAAAGGATATATGCACCCCTATGTTCATAGCGGCACAATTCACTATAGCTAAGATTTGGAAACAGCCTAAGTGCCCATCAGTAGATGAGTGGATTAGAAAACTGTGGTACATCTACACAATGGAATACTATGCTGCGGTAAAAAAAGAAGGAATTCTTACCATTTGCAACAGCATGGATTGAAATGGAGAGCATTATGCTAAGCGAAATAAGCCAGTCAGAGAAAGATAAATATCACATGATCTCACTCATTTATGGAATATAATGAACAACATAAACTGATGAACAAAAACAGATCCAGAGACAGAGAAGCATCGATCAGACTGTCAAACCTCAGAGGGAAGGTAGAGGAGGGTGGGGGTAAGGGGGAGAGAACAACCAAAGGACCTGTATGCATGCATATAAGCCTAATCAATGGACACAGACAACAGGGTGGTGAGGGCATGGGTGGAGGGTGTGTGGGGGGGGGGGACAATGGAGGGATAAGGACACATATGTAATACCTTAATCAATAAAGAAAAATAGTCAACTGTATCAGAGTTGTTCTGAGCTGCACAAACCTGACTAATCTATTGAGAAAAGGCATATTTAATCAATCGGTCATACAGAAAACAAGATATTTAAAACTTGATTATATGTTCCAATGCTCTTGACTTCTCATATTTTCATCTTATGCTATTGGTCAAATAAGGGTGGGTTCTTTTCCTTAATAACACCAATATTTCAATTTCTCTTATGTGCATACTATTTTAAAGGGTTTAAATTCCAGACACTGAAGCATTATTAAAATGAGGAACCAGTCAAGAATCAACCAGAATGTGGTATCACCTCACACCTGTCAGAATGGCTACCATCAATAAATCAACAAATTGCAAGTGTTGGCCAGGATGTGGAGAAAAGGGAACCCTAGTATGCTGTTGGTGGGAATTCAGACTGGTGCAGCTATTTTGGAAAACAGTATGGAGTTTCCTCAAAAAATTAAATATGGAACTGCCATTTGACCCAGTGATCCCACTTCTAGGAATATATCCTAAGAAACCCAAAACACCAATTAGAAAGAATGTATGCAACCCTATGTTCATAGGAGCACAATGTAGAATAGCTAAGATTTGGAAATAGCCCAAGTGGTCATCAGTAGATGAGTGGATAAAAAAGCTGTGGTACATTTATACCATGGAATACTATGCAGCAGTAAAAAAGAAGGCTCTCTTACCCTTTGAGATAGCATCACCTGGAGAGTATTATGCTAAGCGAAATAAACCAGTCAGAGAAAGACAAGTATCACATGATCTCATTCATATGTGGAATCCAATGAGCAAAGTAAACCGATGAACAAAATAGATCCAGGGACACAGAAGCATGGAACAGATTGCAGAATCTCAGAGGGAAGGTGGGGGAGGTTGAGTGGCTGGGAAGAGATAAACCAAAGAACTTGTATGCATATAGGGTGGTGAAGGCCTGGGGCGGGGAGCAGGGTCATGCTAGAAGGGGTCAATGAGGAGGGGAAAAGGGGACATATGTAATACTTTCATCAATAAAGATTTAATTAAAAAGAAAAGAATCAACCAGAAAAAAAAAAGAAAAAAAAAACTTGAAACCTGGATATGGTAAACCTAAAGCTTCTCCTTTCACAATTGAACACTCCTAACTGTGTACACTTCAGCTGATTAGACTGTGAAAATGGCCACTCTGAATGAAAGGGAACATATCTAGATTTGGATCCCCACACAGGGGACATACCCTAGAATGATGAACAGCCAGAAGGCAGGTTTCTAAACAGTCTCCTTTCCATAGTCTTTATCATATTCACACAGCAGTCTGTGCACAGCCAGGGCCCAGGTCTGCCTTCCTTCTAGAAAAGACTGGAGTCCTTGCATTTCTAATCTACCAATGTGTGCAGTTCTTGCACTTTTAATTTATGAGTGTTTAGGGGGGATCTCTCTGACTTGGGAACATATTGGCTCGGTCTAATGCTTGGAGATTATTAAACTCGGAGCTATGCTCCACTATCAAGTCTACAGATCTTTTATTTAGAAGATATGGTGCTCTAAATGCACAAAGAGCTCCCTGTCACCTTCACATTAAAGCCCCTAGTGCCTGGTAAATGGAATTATATAGCTGTCATCTCCTTTCCCCAAAGTTTTAAGAGTACAATGGGCTCATTTTTTCACACTCCATCCCAGCTTCAGAACTAAGAGACCTACTTTGTATTGATTTAAGGTCTCAGAAATAAATAAACCTGCTTCACTGCTGTGATTCACAACAAATTCATGATACACTATTGCATGATATATTTCAAGCTCTTGCTCTGGCTCTCTTTTTCCTCTGGTGAGTGATGGGGGAGGAGGGAGGTAGTGGGAAGGTGGGAGGTGTGGGGAGCTGCAAAGCTGACAGCCTGATGGTTATTGGAGATGGCTGCAGACTGCAAATTCAAGAACAGACACCGTTGGAGGAATATGGGTGTGTGTGTGTTTTTTTCTTAACTGGGGGGCAGGGGTGAGAAGCTAATTTACTTGGGTTTCAGGCTGGGGTTGGGGAAAAAGAATGGTTAAGGGGAGAAGGGTGAGGTAGATGGAATAGCAAAGCTTCAAGTGAACACTAATTTGCAAAGACAGAGCTATGAACATTTGTAGAAAGAGAAAAAGGTGAAGAAGATGCAGCATAAGAAGGTATAACATATGACTGACAGGAAAATGAAGACGATGAACCATTCTGCCTAAGGGAACATGTTCATAGTCCTAAAAGGGCACTTAGCTTGAGTTCAGAGACAATGTTTTATTAGGAGCAGAAAGTGTAGCGACCCTACCTGCCACAGAACTACTACCTGTGAAGTAGAGGCACTTCTTCATTCCAAAATTCAGGAAGCAACACAATCCTGGAGGTTGGAATGGACACTCTGAAGGTAGGGCAGAGATATTATGGAGGTCCACATATACAAAGTCAGCAAGAGACTGCCCACTCTAACATTTCAGATTGGGTGTGCCTTAGAATTTTAGAGCACCTCAGTCTACATCATGTGACTGATTCCTGAAAGAAGTACCACCAAACCTTGAACCCATGAGTTTTAAGTACCTAAATATACAGCACTCAAAAATACCTATCCTCCAATTGTGTATCACAGTGATTTTCAACCAGTGTGCTACAAGAATTTCTAAAACATGCAATACCTGACCATTTAGTTAGGGGCACTGACCTCTTTCCCCTTAGATTGTTAAATTTTAAAAAAGATGAGAGTCAACACAACAATAGCCGTCCAGTATGAATGAACTAAAATTATACCTTTTTTAATGGTGTCATATCAGCCAAAAATATAGTTTTTGGGGTGCCACAGAATTCTAGTAATTAGTTTATGTGTGCCATGAGATGGAAAAGGTTGAAAATCACTGGTGTATCAGGATCCTGACTTTCAAGTAGGCAGGCGACGGGAATGCCTGATTATGCTACTGGGCATCAGACCCCTAGGGGTTCCACACAGTACTTTACTGTGGTGTTAAGTTTTAGCTGTTTCTCTTGTACTTGCTACTGCTTTTTTTTTTTTTTTTAGCTGGCAAGTACATTATTTATAAATCCAGTTTCTTTTCTATCTTTGAATAGCATTTCATCTTTACTACATTTGTTCTTGAGACAAGGCCAGACTCTGAAAGCAAAAGTACATAAGAAAGATTTGGGTTCCATTCAGTTCTACGTAGGTTAGACCATAAAAATGGCAGTTGTTTCCTTAATTTTGAACACTACATTTTAAGAGGAATTAGTCTGCCTGTATAGAGAAAAAGCCTTTAGCTAAAAACAGGGAAGAGCCTTATTGAGATCAAAGGGACTGGCTCCAAAAGTACTGAGCTTCCCAGTTGAGTTTTTCAAGAACAATTAAATAAATATTTGACAATGGTGTCACAGAGGATATTCAAACAATGGTTCAGGGGCTGGACTTTGAGAGGATCCTCCACTCCCAACTATTATAATTCTATGGGCACTTGTCATCATGGACACCACCACCAACATGGCATTTATTCTTCCGTAATATGAATAAAAAACAAGATTTAAAAATTTTTAAATCTCCCTGGCTGGTTTGGCTCAGTGGATAGAGCATCGACCTGCAGAATCAAGGGTCCCTGGTTCGATTCCAGTTAAGGGCACATGGCCGGTTTGCGGGCTTGATCCCCAGTGGGGGGCGTGCAGGAGGCAGCCAATCAATGATTCTCTTTCATCATAGATGTTTCTATCTCTCTCTCCCTCTCCCTTCCACTCTGAAATCAATAAAAATATATTTAAAAAAATTTTTAAACCATTATACTTTACAACTTCTACTTGTAATCTCACTAGTATGTAATAATTTTACATATCACCAAAATGTAATCTCACTAATAAATAATATCCTAACATGCAGTAAATTTTTTAGACCTCCTCCTCCAATCTATCCTCTCCCTGTAGCAGCCTAACATGGTTCCCTGCCTACAAATCAATGTCCATCTTCACAGCATAACAGAATACTAAAAATTAAAGAGAGAATTTAAAGTTAGTAGGTCCTCTGGTCTTCACCTTAAGGGGGAAAGATTTTACAGAGGAAATTGAGGTTCAAAGTTGCTTTTCAATGGAGGGGAATAATCTAAGGTTATCAAACATGACCATTACTGAGTCTATATTCAATGCCCAGCAGGGCCTCAGAGCTTTCACTTCATCTAGAACAGTGGTTCTCAACCTTTCTAATGCCATGACCCTTTAATACAGTTCCTCATGTTGTGGTGATCCCCAACCATAAAATTATTTTCGTTGCTACTTCATAACTGTAATTTTGCTACTGTTATGAATCGTAATGTAAATATCTGTGTTTTCCGATGGTTGAGACCCACAGGTTGAGAACCGCTGCTGTAGAGCCTAAGACCATCAGAAAACACAGATATTTACATTACGATTCATAACAATAGCAAAATTACAGTTATGAAGTAGCAACAAAAATAATTTTATGGTTGGGGGTCACCACAACATGAGGAACTGTATTAAAGGGTCGCGGCATTAGAAAGGTTGAGAACCACTGATCTAGAAGATCTGGACTAATATTTACTGCAGGTTCTCCAAGTCTAAACCATCAAACCTACATGGGGTCGTCTTAGAGAAGGAGAAGCGACTTCTACAATGGAGCTCTAAGTGATGAATCCATCCTGCAATTTCGCCAGGAATCAGGGATCAGACCGCTGACAGATTGAGTCACTAACTGAGTCACACATACCTGGTAGTTTTCTACCAAACTTGAGAAACATCAAATGAAAAACAAACAAAACCCCAAGAACAGGTCCAGATTTACCCATATTGTGTGTGTGTGTGTGTGTGTGTGTGTGTGTGTGTGTGTGTGTGTTGTGAGCGGGAGTGAGGGAAGAGCTTGAAAACTAAGGAGATGTTCTCACTGCAATTCTCTCTGAGAACTCATTCATAATGCTACAGCAGGGCTCACTGAGAAAGGAAGCACAAATGCCCTCTTTAGAAAAGGAGAGTGATCCCATCTGGAGCTTCGGGAGTACAGGGACTGTCCATCGTGAAAATAGGTAGTTAGGGACTTTTAAAAATGCAAATTGCTGGACTGATCCTTAAAGTGATTATGGGCTATTGTACCAACAAGTCCTTGGGGACTCTTGTAGACAGATGACTGACACATATACTACCCTATCAGGACTGAACATGGTGCCTCTCATGTTAATGTCTTTCCAAAGTGCAGTGATTGTCTTTAGATAACATCTATTGGGAAAGTCAATACATGAATGTACTGGTACAGTGAGGACTGACATCTAACATTCTCTTAAAGGAATGTTTGCCTTCAAAGGATCAGAAAGTATAGAGAATGTTGTGTTTGTATTTTCTTCCCTGGGCCTGGATAATGAGTTGCAATGATAAAGGACCCTAAATGCATTCCAGGGAAGACTACAGTGCTAGTGATTCACCTACATTAACTCATTTAATCCTCAAAAGAACCTGGTAGATGGGTACTATTATTATCAGCATTTTACAGTTAATACAACTGTGACCCGAAAAGGTTAAGTAGATTGTCCAAGGTCACACAACTACTAGGTGGTAGAGCCAGGAATTAAACCTGGTAGTTTGGCACTAGAGTCCATGTTCTTAATCATTCCACCTCCTTAAGTTATGTGAAAGTTACAATGCTGCATCATACGAGGGCTAAAGCTCCCCTTCCCTTCTTGAGCTTCCATGACTCTTATGACGTGTGTCACAAGTCATGGTGAATATGCAGAATGTACAGTGTAGGCCCCTGGTGCTACAAGCTCATGGGAGGATCTCTGATACTGTACCCAACAGTCAGCAACTTCACATTGCAAATATGTATCTACCAGCCTCACATCTAGTCCTAGCCACACCCATCATATACTTTCTTTTTTCCTGGCAGATGGAGCAGAAATAGGGGCCTGATTTTGCTCAGGGGATGAAATTATGGGGTGTTTCCCCCCCTAAATCATAAGCTTTAAAATACTTATCACAAATCAAACTTCCTGCCCTAACCGGTTTGGCTCAGTGGATAGAGTATCGGCCTCCGGACTGAAGGGTCCCAGGTTCAATTCTGGTCAAGGGCATGTACCTTGGTTGTAGGCACATCCCCAGTAGGAGGTGTGCAGGAGGCAGCTGATTGATGTTTTTCTCTCATCGATGTTTCTAACTCTCTCTCCCTCTCCTGTCCTCTCTGTAAAAAATCAATAAAATATATTTTTTTAAAAATCAAACCTCCTGAATGATCTATATAATCCATCTATCACAGCCATTGGCACAGGCCTTACTTCCATAGACAGTTACTGTCCAGAGGACAAGCCATAAACTGCAAATTCTGATTTCTCTGTGTACAGAGAGAGCTCTCACCAAGTCTGGGGCAATGGACCAAGAACTAGAAGGCTCCAGTCTACATTAGTGCCCCTTACAATACGAGGTCCTTCCAGCCTATCTACCACCTGAAATTGTGTTAAACATATTAAACAGAAACGGAGAGGAGGAGTTGTGGGGAAAGAGAAGTAAAATGGAAAGTTACTGCCAGTGGCACCTTGACTCTACAAATCGTCTCAGCCCCTTACAGGTCTATCACCAGTTCCCCAAGCAGATAGGTCACTGCTTTTGCCAGGCCAAGCAGAGTAGTCTGTCACATCCATCAAATCTGCACTCACCCACTCCGCCAGGCATTTTGAGGAATCTGCCACTCACAGCCTACAGTTTGTAGAGCTGGGAACCTATGATCTACTACTTTGAGTGACATGGCATAGCAGGCCGTAGAAGCTTCTCTTATTTATGTCATCACTCTCATGACATTTGGACAAGAAGGAAAATGACCAGACTACCTTCTCGTTTCAGGCCTTATGGACACAAGGACTGAGCCCATTTAAATTGAAACTTGGGGATGTGAAATTCATGTTCTGGCGCTGATCTAGTTTCTGTCAATGGAAACAAGTCACTTTACCTCTTACTGTTTTAGCCTTCACCTATAAATGCCTCTGACACCACTAGCCCACCTAGAAGGTAGCAAGAAGCCAGACTGATGTTCTTGATTTTAACTTTCCAATAAAGTCACCCAGACTGCCTTTAATCACCAGCCCACTGCCTGTAGTACAAATGTCAAATCTGCTTCTGCAACACTCAAGAAAACCCACATACTGTCTCTCTCCTCAACTTGGTAGGATTTTACAAATAACTGCAGGCAACAAAAAGCAAGACAGACAGAAAAAGAGAATACATAAATACTGAGATCACAAGGGGAAAGGGATAAAAATACAAATGTGGGAAGCACTTTCTGGTTTTAGAACAAAAGACATGGTGGCAAGAGGTGGAGCTCATGAATAAAATGTGTAAGTGTAAGTAAAACCACTGAAAGTAAAAGAACAGGAAACCCTGGGAATATTCTTGCTTTATATGCAGGTTACTCCCGTTGGCTACAAGAAAGAAATCCTTTAAAAAGGGAATAGTCTTTGGAAGTAAAAGGTAGGAAGGTCTAAACTAATTAAAAACAGGTTGGCTAACGACGGGGCACAACCATGTGTATACTGGGATGGAATGTAGCCATAAAAGCTGGACACATACATGCAATGTATTAAATTGGAAATGTGTGTGTCTCCGGCTTCATATCTATTAAAGGAATAAACAATTTACATGTTGCTGCATTACAGGAATATGTTATGTGGAGTGTCAACCCTTTCACCCTTTCTCTTCAAATTGAACCATGTTAAGTCAAATCAAAGATGGGGTTTGAGGGGGGTGGGGATGGGGAGAAAAGCAGGGAAAAAGAAAGTTTTAAAAAAATATCTGCCTCAGCAAAAGTTTTCATTAAAATTTTAGACAAATGATCCCTGTGTCCTTCTCCCTTGCTGCCTGGGGCTCCATGCTATTTCTATGCAAATAACAACCTCGTGGTTTATATCTTATTATTTCCACCGGAGCTGCAGCGACATGACCTGAGATGTGTAAGGGGCGGGGGATGGGGCAGGGGGAGTTGGTGAGGGTGGGGAGAGAGAGAAAGAGAGGGGAAAAGGGAGAGAGAGAGAGAGAGATGGAGTGGGTGTTCACTCAAGTGTGAAAAAATATTGTCAGGAGTGAGCATCAAGAACAAAAAAATTGCAGGGATAACGTGTTTATTTCAGTCCCCCCACCCCTCATCTGAACACCCCCCCCCCATTTGCAAACCGGCACCTTTTAAAATTCATTGGGCATCAGGCGATCATGCACAATCCATCTGCTTTCACTTTATCATTTGCATTTCATGCCTCCTGGCTTTTGATGTGCTGATACTTTGATGCAGTCAGGAGACGCGCATTATCATTATTTCAATTTTCAAAGGGGTCAACGGGATCGGCACTTGCACACACAGATTTTTTCCCTACAACCTCTGCGCACCTCCTCCCTTCTTTTTCTTCACCCCAATGTTTAACATAAAGGATGAAGACTCAAAAAGGTGGGGGTCAAATGTTTTCCATCTTAAATTTTGCATATACCACGTACATTTCCACTTCACACAGTTACACACATACTACGAGCAAAATAGTCAAGGCTTAAGGAGGCTGGCTCTACAGTGCTTCAGACACACACAAAGACGTCCTCACACATGGATACTCAGGGAGGCACACACACAGAGAAAGAGAGGGATCTAGAAGCAAGATACAGACACAAAGAGACAGAGAGACCAGCACTCACACGGGAAGAGACATGTACTTAAGTGACCTGCACACCCAGAGTCTGGGAGAGAGATTCTTACAGAAAGTAAGGCAAACAGAGATGTAGAAAGTCACCAGTGCACACAAAGACAGAGGAAGCAATCTGAGCATGTAGCTCCCGTACAGTTTCCTTTCTCATGCCTGATAGGCAAAGGGGCAGATAGGACATTTTTAATGAATCTGCATGAAATCGCGTATCTTCCAGCAACATGACTCTATACTTAAGAGGCCATTGACATGAAAACAGAGAAGCGGAAGGAGCAGGATTAGGTAACCTCTATAACTGATCATTCCCTTCAGCCACAAATGATCATGTCCTCCTGGAAATGAGCACTGTTGTTGAGCTACAGCTGCAGCTTCACTTGTCTTTTCTCCTGCAACTGGGCTTCTCCTTTAACAAGCAGCCCCGTAGGCTAGGAAGACGGTAAATATAATGAATTTGTCCGGAACAATTTAACCAGATTTGAAGAAAACAAAATCCTTAAAGCTTTCTTAAAGGCACAGATGAAATTCAATGAGCTAGTTTTTAGCCATAAAAACAAAAAACTAGCAACAACACCCCAACAAAACTTTTGCTTTTTGTAACATTATCTGTGTAAACATAGTATCAGGGAGAAAATAACACACCCACTGAAATAAGATACATTTCAGAAATTAGCTCTTTGTTGAGGCACGGAAACATTATGGAAATACAGGTGTCTTCTTTAAATTCTATTCTCACAAATAATGGAATCAACAACTTTCTTCAACATTCATCAATATCGTATCCTAAGAAAATATGCAAAATAGCAACTTAAAAAATGTAGAACACTTAGCAGTTTCTCCCACTGGAATTATTTCCTTCAGTATTGGCGGTTCACAATCTTTGCCTTTCCTTGGAGAGAAAGGCAAGCCCAGAGAACACATGAATGCAAAGAACAAGCTGATCACATCAAACCATTCTCATTCTGACATCAACAAAAGCTAACTGGACCAACAGAACTATCAACATTTTCAAAATGAGAGTGATAGGATAGGACACTTAATTCCTATCATTCTACCTGAAGGTCAAGGCTTAATAAAAAAAAAAAAAGTGAGTGCATGTCTGGTAAACACAATATCCAATACAATTTAGCATGTGTGTAACTCCACAAGCTCAATCACCAGACTATGTAAGAGAGAGGAAAAGGGAACTGAAATTGTAATGAGGGCCAGCACTTTATGCCAAGTACTAGGTACTTTTACTTATGTTTTCTCATTTCATCTCCACAGTATTATTTAAAAGTAATTATACCCGTTTGATAGATAAAGAAAGCTGAGGAGCTGAGAGGTTATATGAGTTGTATAAGGTCAGCCAGCCTGTCCCAGACTATTACATATTCCTAGGCTCTGGAGAGAAGATAATTTTCCTATGCCTGCAAAGAAGTCAGAACTACATTGTCCTTTGTACATTCAGGTATTCTTAGGCAGTTCTCACTCTTACATAAAGTGACCTCACCACACCTTTTAATATCCCTCCCTTGGGAAAAGCCCCAATGAGCTTGGACTGAAAAGGCACAAGCATTTCTTTTGAAGGGAAGATAAGCCTCTATGTTATACTCTTTCCCAGCAATCTGTCCATCCATCCACCGATCTTTCCATTCTCTATTTACCAAGTACTTTGTCTGTGCACAAGGAACCACGTTGCATGCCCTTTTTGAGAGGTACATTCACAGATTTCTCGACACATTAAAACTTGATATCCTCAACACATTCAGAGGATGTTTCAGAGAACAGCTCTATGTCTGGAAATAGAGATCATTTCCCTTACTCATAGATGAGAAAAAGGGAGGGAGGGCAGAATTGAAACATTCAATTAATTCTCTTTCTAGAAAAACACTAGAATGTAAACTCTTTGGAGCAGGAGTTTCATACGGTTTGTTCATTAACATATCCACAGGGCTTGAAACAGTGCTCAGCACATAGTAGATACTCAAAATATTTGTTGAATGAATGAATGAACAGGCAAGCAAGGCAACGGTTAGGGAAGATGGAAGGAAAGGTGAAGAGATAAACTGAGGAAGGCATGGCTTGCATGGCATCCTCCCAATCAGGATCCTGAATCAAGAATTCGCAGTAACCTTCAGACAGCTTCACATACTTCTTCCAACCCCTAGAAACTTACTTTGTTGAGGGCACCGGCTCCTGTCAGAATTAAGTAAGAATTTTCAACCTGGATGGTTCTCTGTCCCAGCCGGACAAGGTAAGCCCCAATTCCAATGGCTCGGCATGTAACCTTAAAAAAAAAAAATTATTCAAGTCACATATTTATATCCCCTCCTAAGTGGTAGAAACTAAGGAACAGATATGTAAAACTCACATTAACAGAAATTAAAAAAAAATACTGCTTTTATAAAGTTTAATAACAATACTAAAAATAGAAATTTCCTGGTCAAGGAAAAGAAGATACAGAACTCATACAATGATTCAAGTATTAGCTCCTTTATGTCTCATATTTTTGCCCATTTCACAGTTGCTTGGCATCGATATTAGAGGTATGAACAAATAAAGTAGTAAGAGGAGAAGAAATTTAAGCTGTTAAAACTCTGATAGAATATTCAGAGAAATAAATTAAACTAAAGGCTAAAAGTAGATTATCAGGTTTATCTGGGAAATTCAATTATTTACACTATCCTATCTTTCCATGATTATCTACAATTAAAATCAAATTGTAGATATAAAAACTTTAAGAAATGCTCTTGTTTTGGATTGAATAGCAGGGATGGGGCAAAAAGAATCCCAGCTACAGAGTCAGCTCTTCAAAAATTTCACATTCAGGCAAGATTTACCAGGCTAATGGTGATGATCTCATCATAGGCCAATGAGGCTTCTCCAGCAATCATTCCAGAACCTCGAAGGTTCTCTGCTCCAAGGCCCTCTTCCTTCCCAATAATATCAGTTATCTTGTACCTATTGGATATAGACATGCCAAATTAGGACAGTTTAACACAACAGCAACAATCTTTTAAAAGAATAATCACCATTAAAAGGCTACTAAAAGCATACAGAAAGCATTCTGGAAGCTTATATATAACCTATAATCTTTACTCATGTATCTTTCCTTCGTAGCTTGGTTCCTCTTTTGTCTAGAGGCAATCCTATATAACAAAAGCCTAATATGCAAACTGTCCCTTCTATCAGGAGTTTGACCGCTCGCTATGACATGCTCTGACCACCAGAGGGTAGCATGGAATATGGCAGGAATCAGTGATGCGGCACTGGCAGCAGGCGGCAGTGGAGGCGCTGCCAGCCCCAGTGGGCCCCAATGAGAGCAGGACCATGCAGGATGGTGGAAAAGGTGAGCAGACGGCGCCAGGCCAAGGTGGGTACAAGCGAGACCCAATCGCCCCGCAGATGGTGATCAGCAGCAGCGGTGGGGGATGGGGCCACCACTCGGCTCCCAATCATTGAGGGAGCCGGGCAGGGGTCGATGACTCAGGTAGAGGGGGGCGCACGGGGACCTGGAGGTCCCAGGGCCCAGAGGTCAGCTGGGACCTGCCCTTCCACACTAGACGCTCACGCTTCGATTGCCGGCCAGGCCTAGGGACTACACCCATGCATGAATTTCATGCACCAGGCCTCTAGTATGGTATAAAAGAAAGAGCAACGTCTAGAACTAAGTAGATATATTTAAATCCCTGCTCTGACACACACATCAATGTGACTTTGGGGATAACAGTAACTTCTATAAAATGGGGAATGGGATAACAGTGTCTACCTCTAAGAGTTGACACGAGTTAAATTAAAGCAACAAGGGGAGGGTTTGCCACATAGATGGCTCTCAGATTTTAGAACAAATTTCTTAGAGGCAGAATCAATGCACATTTCTACAATAAGCAATAGCCATTAAATCATCAATTTCTGATGTTACATAGGAACAAAAAAATCCAGAGGTGTAGTGAGAATGATAAGCCCTCATTCTATAGTCAAAAATTCTCTCTCTTTCTAAGACAGGGATGAAGGGGAAAGTCAAGACAATGCACTCTTATCCCTACTTCTCTGTAAATATCAAGTGTATGCACGAGGGTTCCTGGCTACAGGCCTCTGGAGAGGCAGGTGGAATGTGTGTAGAAGTGAAATGCTGGCCAACTTGTCCAGAAAGCATCCTGTGGATCCAGTGGGAGCCACTCATCTGTCTTCTTGGCAGGGGATTAGGAGTGATAACTGATAATGGGAAATGGGAGATGGGGAATGCAACTAATAAAAGAAAGAAAAAATACAAAGTTAGAAGTAGAGATGGGCATATATTATTTATTGTTCCATGTGTACCCAGAAGGCTTGGCACTGGGCATAGTTTTATAAATTGAAATAATAAATAAGTATCCCATAGTGGCTCTTAAACTACTTTTTTTTTGCCCCCATATTTCTCTGCTCCCTTCTTTACTTCGAGCCCTCCATCAATTCATTTTCTTTGTCCTTGCTATTGGTTTGTGACTTTGCATCTCTGCTTCCCAGTTTCCCTTGCCTTTCTATTTTTAGCTTCTCCCCAAAATTTTCCAATTCTTCCTTTGGCTCTGTATCTAGACTCTAGCTTCTAGAGTTACATTACAGGTAAAGCTTATCGTCCTTAAGGAGTTAATGAGCCGCATTAATTTAGCAGAGGGCGGAGAGAGATTAATGTGTTCTTTTTATAAGATTCATAAGCCATACAGTCACAAACACTCATGGACCCAGTCAGCCTTCCCTGCAAAGCAGATCTTTTCCCTTCTGAGGACTGCACATTATTTCACAGGTGTTCATGATCTGTTAAGTGCCCTCTTCTTCCATTGTATTACATGGAAAAGAGTGAAAATTTCCCACATTCTGCTCTATGATCTGAGTTTTCTATCATTGAGGCTACCATTCTTTAAAGTAGTACCAAATTTTAATCTATATAATAAAAGCTTAAGGGACCATTATGGTGAAACAACCAGAACGACCAGTTGCTATGATGCGCACTGACCACCAGGGGGAAGATGCTCAATGCAGGAGCTGCCCCCTGGTGGTCAGTGTGCTCCCACAGGGGAGCGCCACTCAGCTAGAAGCCAGGCTCACGGCTGGCAAGCACAGCGGCAGTGGCGGCAGCCTCTCCCGCCTCCGCAGCAGCACTAAGGAGCAGTGAGCCGAGCGGTAAGGAGCAGCGAGCAAGTGGGCAGTAAGAAGCAAGGGGTCCCAGACTGCGAGAGGGATGTCCGACTGCTGGCTTAGGCCCGCTCCCCATGGCAGTCGGACATCCCCCAAGGGGTCCCGAATTGAGAGGGCACAGACAGGCCGGGATGAGGGCACCCTCCCCCATCTCCCCAGTGCACAAATTTCATGCACCAGGCTTCTAGTCTTATATAATAAAAGGGTAATATGCAAATAGACCAAACGGCAGAACCGAACAACCAATCAAAGCATAATATGCTAATGATATGCTAAGACTGCTCAACAGCTTGCTATGATGTGCACTGACCACCAGAGAGCAGATAGTCAACAGGTTGACCAGTCACTATGACGTGCACTGACCACCAGGGGACAGATGCTCTGACTGGTAGGTTAGCTTGCTGCTGGGGTCTGGCCAACAGGACTGAGCTAGATGAGCCAGACAAGCCCTGGAGCTCTCCCTCGGTCCCTCCCCGGCCCGATCGTGCACCAGTGGAGTCCCTTAGCCTGGACTGTGCCCTCTTGCAACCCGGGACCCCTCGGGGGATGTTGGAGAGCTGGTTTCAGCCTGATCCCGCAGGCCAATCCCCTTGGGAGGGTACCAGACGCAGGGCTCATGGCTGGCGAGCGCTGCTGTGGCAGGGCGAGCCTCTCCCAATCGGGACTGATTGGGCACAAGCCCGCGGCAGGCACAGTGGGGCTGGGATGAGCGGGAGCAGTAGGTAGGAGCTGCAGGTGGTGTTGGACTGCAGGTTTTGGCCCAATACTTACAGGCCTCCCAGAGGGACCCCACCTGTGCACGAAGTCGTGCACCAGGCCTCTGGTGTTGTAAAAACCATTACATAGTGCAATAAATTAACAAAACACATTCATATATATCATTTTTAATCCTCACAACAATCCAGTGTGATAGGTAACACCACCTCCCTTATTAAAGACAATAACAGCAACAGCCAGGATTTTTAACTGTTTACTATGTGCTCATGCTATGCTAAGGGCTTTACATATATTAGTTTAGTTGGCCTTCAAATTAGAGATGAAGAAACTATAGCTCAGAAAAGAAAAACAACTTGCTTTAACCAACTTCATTGGTAATAAAAAAAGAAAAACCCAGTTAAAATAACAAATTGTTTATATGTTATTTTATTAATTAACAATTGATATTGGCAAGGGTGGAGAAAAACTAAAGAGGAAAAACAAATCCTACCTAATAAAATGGTAATATGTAAATTACCATCACTCTGCTATGCCCACAATTGGGCCAATGGTAGGCGCAGGGGGCGGGACTCGGGGTGGCCGGGGTAGCCTATTGGGCCAGCGGGATGCTGAGCTCGCGTCGCCAGTGGCGGCGCGAGCTCAGTGTCTGCTCAATGGCTGTGCTGCGGCACAGAAGGGGCCTCTGGGGCAGCGAGCTCACGCACGTCCCACCGCGGACCATCAAAAGCGTGGGAGCTGGGTGCCTGTCTGCTCCGGCACCAGGCCTTTTGGAAGCCTCCGGCACGCCGGAGGCTTCCGAAAGGCCTGGTGCACCAGCAGACAGGCACCCAGCTCCCCCGCGATCGAAATCGAAAGCATGTAGGGGACCCTACACGTGCATGATTCAATCATGCACTGGGTCTCTAGTAGTATTATAAACTACCAGTGGGAGTGCAATATGAAATCATAAAAAAATATTTAAAATGGATATATTTTTAAACCAGTAATTCAGTTTCAGAAATTAACCCAAAGGAAATAGAGATATTCCTAAAAGTTTATATAACAAATGCTCAGCCCAGGGAGACTAACAGTGAAAGTTTGGAATAGTTTGAATGTTCATTTATGTTATATTCATTACAATGAAATACTATGAAACCAGGTTATTCTCAAATAATATTTTTAAATATACAAAAATTTTCCCAAAGTAACTTTTAGTGAAAAGAACAAATTAACAAAAGTTTTCCTATTACAGCCCAATTATTAGGGGAAAAATACATATATAGAAAAGACAGCAAGAATATACTGCACATTAATAATTGTGTCTCTCGGCAAAATAAATGAACAAACGAAATAGAAACAGACTCATTGATACAGAGAGTAGACTGATGATTGCCAGAGGAGAGAAGGGTTGGAGGGCTGGGTGAAAAGGTGTAGGGATTAAGAACTACAAACTGGTAGTTACAAAACAGTCACGGGAATGTAAAAAAAGTACAGCATAAGGAACATAGTCAATAATATTGTAATAGCCCTGGCTGGTTTGGCTCAGTGGATAGAGCATCAGTTTGCGAACCAAAGGGTCCCGGGTTCGATTCCAGTCAAGGGCATGTACCTTGGTTGCAGGCTCTTCCTGGCCTGGGCCCTGGTCAGGGCCCCTGCAGGAGGCAACCAATCGATGTGTTTCTCTCACATCGATGTTTCTCTCTGTCTTTCCCTCTCTTCCATTCTCTCGAAAAGTCAATGGAAAAATATCCTCAGGTGAGGATTAACAAAAACAAACAAACAAAAAATAAATAAAGGTGATTAAATGTTTATAAAAAATAATAATATTGTAATAATTATGTACAATACAAGGTGGGTACTTAAAATATCAGCGGTAAACCACTTTGTAAGATATATGATTGTTTAACTACTATGCCATATACCTGAAATTAATACAAAATAATATTGAATGTAAACTGCAATTGAAAAATAACATTAATAAATATTGTGTCGCTAGGTAGGATTGTAGCTGATTTTTATTTTTTATTCATAATTGTTTACATGTTCTGACTTTTATAAAATGAATAAATATTATAAATATAATTAAGGTTTTTCAGCTAGTAAGTGGTAGACCTCAAATACAAACCTAAAACCTCTAAATATGTAACAAGCAATCTTCATTGCTCTTCAAGCTCATGACTAGGATAGTAAGGAAAAAATAATCATATTCTCCTTCCTCTAATCCAGGGCCAAATTATTCTGATACATATATACCTACCTGGATTCTCCTTCATCCTCCACATGTTCACAATGGACAGAGTTGAGAGCACTGACTCTCTTATAATCTTGAGGGGTCAGATACAAATATTTGTATCCCTGTGAAGCACAAATAGTTAACTCATTATCTGCCATCACCACATAACCAGAGGACACAGCAAAGCATGCATAATGCAGCTTGTTCCAAAGCTAGCTTTAAATTGCCACATCACTTCTTAGAGTTACTGTCTAATAGATTACTAGCATAGACAGTTCTCCTTTGAAAGATGGAAGTGCCTATTTCTCCAGTCACTGACTGTCTGTCCTTGAAACAAGATGTCTTGTAGCTGCAATGCCAAGTGTATTCCATTTATTTCATTTTCACTAGGGTTAAAGGGTCACTTTCTGATCTCTAGTGACACCTCTATTAAAAACATAAACACAAAATTAAAGAATTATGTGAATTACTATGCTTCACTTTCTCAAATCCATAATATCATAAAAATATAAATGGGTATGGGATAATTGAAAGAATCACAATATTGGATATTCAATATTAAAATCAGCAGTCTATGCAGTGCTAATAATCAGTAACCACTGAACTCAAGCCTTTTGCTTTTTTAAATAAACAACTCCTAATGCCTATTTACATTTTAAAAATTATACTAGCATTTCATAATTGATTTACTTTTATATATACAAATATATACTAACATACAAAGTAGAGTTATATGATAGTGTGTTTAATTTAAGTGAATTAGTCACTCAGCCAAAAAAAAAAAAGTAAACAGAGAAAAACATTTTAAATACTTTGAGAAATTATGCCCACCATTTAACTCAATGAATTAGAAGCTACATTTAGGCAGACACAGTGAATATAATATGGAAGGGACATGAATCTGCCATTGATTTTGCATGACTTATGACGAGAACACTTTGTAGCACTATCATTAGTATGCCAGTCAGCATATATTTATTGAGTGCCTATTATGTGCAAGATACGAAAATGGAAAAATGGAAACGAACAAAACAGATAAAAATTTCTGGCCTTATGGAACTTATCTTCTAGTAAGAGAGAACATGTACAAACTAAATAAGTAAAACACAGATAATGGGAATAATGTTTTACAAAAAATAAAACACAATATCACCAAAGAAGGCTTCATTGAAAGTGTCAGTTGAGCAAAGACCTGGAGAACTGAAGAAATGAGACATGAGGATATTGGGGGAGGGAGGGGAAACATTTTAACCAGAAAGAACCACAAGTGCAAAAGTACTGAGGCATGAGTGTGCCTAGTGGGTTCAAGGTAAGCATTTGTATGCTAAAGGGGTAGACCCAGTAGAGAGGGGGAAAATGATAGTACAAGAAGCGGGGGTAGAGGTGGCGGGGAGGAAGGGTGAGATGTGTTGATCTACAACTTTAAGTTGGCAAGAAGAGAAAGGATCAAGTGAACAAGAGGAGAGATTGGCCTTACACAGGAGCAGGGACCATTCTCCTAAAGTACAGGAGAGACGATGGAGAGTAAGGGCACAGATGCAGACATGTGGGAGCTTGTGAAAGCTGTCTTCAAATTGCTTCTGTTTTTTTTTGTTGTTGTTTGTTTGTTTTTTTCAGTAAATTGGACAACAAGGTCATCAGCTAAGAGTAAGGATTGGAGAAGGTGTTAAAAGTTTGAGGAGAGAAAAGAAGATGTAAGACTATCATTCAAAAGGTCAGTAAACTTGAATTTAAAGACCAGTCAACAGCACTTTGCATTTTTCTCTATCAATGTTCAGCTAAGTAGGTTCAGGTATGGGAGTAGGTGGAGAGAGCTGGATTTAAACAGGGCTGTAAAGGCACAGAGTAAGCAGAATGAAGACAGAAGCCAAAAAGTTGAGGGTGTAGGAAAGGTGGTACCTATAATGTGATTATAATAAGTAACCTATGATTGACCTTAGAATTTAAGCTGGATAGAAATAAAATGAGGATGTAAGGAAGAAGTGAGTAACAGATGAAGGGTAGTAGGATTAATAGTTGTAGGTCCTGGTGGGTTCAAAGGATTGCTGGACTTGGGTACTGAAGAAAGTGAGCTGCAAAGATAGGATGGAGGAGTGGCAAAGAAAGGGAAGCTTGAAAGTGAGATTATGGGAATGAGAGGCTAGGATGTCCCAGCAACTAAAAGAGGCAAAGGTTGAGAGGGAGTGACTAAGGTTGGGGAACACTATAATAAGCAGCAGCGGCAATATGGCACAGTCTGATGACATTGGATTCAAAGACAGAGGTTTTCAGAGAAAGGAGGGAAAAGGGTCTGGAAATAGCAACGAGGCACAAGGAAGATGCTGTTCCCCTTCCAGGCTTGAGAACACAAAAACAGAGAAATCACTCAGTTCCTAAGAGGGCTACAAAGGAAGCAGTGTATTTAAAGGACAGGCAGGTTTTAAGTAGAATACAGGCTGGAGAACAATCAGAGAAGAAGCTGAGGATATAAGGGATGTTGCTGATGACTGACAATAAGTTCTGGAAGCCACAGTGGAATAGTTTAAAGACAGACATTTTTTGTATAGCATGTCACATGCTAATACATACCTACTATTTCACATAGTGTTCAACCATAAAATCAGCAATATATCTTCAGAGATGGAGAAAAAACCAGGTGAACATATTGAGAGACAATTTGTTTCCAATATGGTTCACCATCAATACTGGCTTTCAAATTTAAACCTCTGCCTCTCCCCCACCTCTCTACACATGTACACACACATATGCATAACCATATAGTGTCTTGAAGTATTATTTTTCCTTAGTTTGTACCTTGTAAGGATCCTCAGGATCTACCCAGGCCACATGAAACATATGACGAATTTCTTCTGCCAATCCAATTCTTGCTCCACTGTTGGCTGCTACATAGATGCGTGGGATACCCTCTGCCCTGGCAAGCTCAGAAGCTCTGAGAAACAGCAAATCCTCCTGGGGCCCAAAGGACCCAATTCGGTATGTGATGTCATTGCCAATAACAATGATATCTCGGCCTTCTGGATACTCAGGACTTTTAAGGGTCATTTTCCAAGCCACCATGCCAATCTGCAAAAGCAAAAACAAACAAATAAATACGAGCTTCTTACATGCTGATTTTCTTTGTGGGTTCCTTGAAAGTATCGGACACAGCCTTCATGTAGATATGCATACACATTGCTAAAGAGCCAAGCTCCCTGTGAGAAACTAGAACACATATTCTAGCATATTTCTTTAGATCATGTTGAAAACAGCTGGTTTCCTGTGTATTTCAGTTATCTCAATTCCATCTTTGGGCCTGCTCAAAGAGGTAAAAAAAAAACAAAACAAAAAAGAAACCAAAGACAAAATGTACTCAGAATCCCTGTGGAAGAATGCCATGGCACTGGGAATTAATTCCAGAACTCCTGAACTTACATTATCTACTAAGACACTAGTTCATTTTTCTTTTCTTTTTCTTTTTTTAGATTCTTTCCTAGAAATCTTCAACATATGGAAGGACAGGAAGAGGATCACCTCTCATGGACTGCATAACTTTTGTGATTCTGCATCCTTTTACTGTCCTCTAGCACTTGGTAGGAACAGCAACATTCTTCACTGGCTTGCTTCAGGTATCTTCCATTTCTGCAAGAATGTAATATAGCTCTGCATCGCATTCTTGCGAGCACCTCTTGTCACTTTCTCCCAGAACCAGAAAACCAAAGAATGCAAGGAACTAATCTCTTGCTGCACTACGATCTATGTAAATCTCTGCTCTCTGTTCAGCAGCATCTGACCAGCCACACAAATAAATGATATTGACTTAAAAGGCAGGGGTGACATGTCTCTTCCCAAATCCTCACAGCCCTCTCCTCTTTTAATCTCCTTCTATATGAGAACTAGTCAATCCTACTACTTGTTTATTCGCTAGTTCCATTTCTTTTCTGTTCACTCACATTCCAGCTACAGCTGCAGTTTTTCATGTCTGCCTGTCTGTTTCCCTATACCTGGATAGAGAATGTTTTCCATCCCCCCTCCCATTTCTATCTTCTTTTCCTTCCCACCCCCAATACTCGGCCCCAAACACAAAGCCCACCAGATGAGCATTCCTAGTCCTGCCTAATGGAGCCCAGCCACATCTGCAGCCATGGTCCCTCATCCCCAGGCTGCTGCATTTCACCTCATTGGGGAGCCGGCCATCAAGAAGGACCATTAACAGATGTAAATAGCAGCATCCCTGGAAAGCCACATGCATCACCCAGACTCAACCGGGCCAGTGATCATAAGCTCTGAGTACACATTCCTCAATCCAATTGCACATCCACCGTAATCAGGCTGGTTGAAGCTTCCCACACAGCAATTTGTGATTCTTGGCACTAAGAAATATATATATGAAGCACCTACAGATGAATATAAGCTATTTAAAGTATTATACCATTGGCAAAATACAAATCAAAAAATGGATATAACACACAGAAAAAAATCCAATCACTTTCTGAGATCAGATATTACTTTATCTGCTCATTAAAGACAGAAAGGAAAGAGAAACAGATAATCTAAAAAAATAGTACAGAGAAACTCCAAATATCAGGGTAATTTTGGTCATGGTTTTAAGAAGCTAGTTAAGAGAACGCCTGTGTGGGAGAAATATTTTAGCTGCCTTCTCACGTGGCCCTCTAACCCAACATCTCTTCTGTTACTCAGGAAGGAAAAGCTATTTTCTCTAAATGCATCTGTAGTTAGAAAGACCCCATTTTACACCAAATTTTGTGATATATTAACCTTAGCCACCTAGGCCAGAAGCAACTTAGATGTAAGCCCTGAAGAATTTACTTCAGCATTTGCATGCTAATGCAAACATTGTGTCTCGGTGACACTGGGCAGGCAAATAATACTCTTATCTTTTGTTATTACCTGGGGACTCTAACTGTGTCACTTGGGCAGTCAGTTCAGCAATTGGCCAGGTCATTATGCTTGCAATATTGACTTCTAATTAGGTGTCAACCCAGCAGCACCAAGAACACACTACTCTTTATCAATGTTCTTTCCAAAGTTAATTCCTCATCGATGGTCCCCCTCTCCCCTAAAACTGTACCCTTACAAAATGGAGAGTGCTAGCCCAGTCTTAGCATAGTGAGACTCCTTAGTGGAAGAGATAAACATCTAAGAAAGAATCTATTGCTCAATTCACACTAAAATTTAGATATTATTGCTAATCAAATGATAGGTTACATAATGGTAGCATTGGCTTTGAAGTCAAACAAACGCATCCACACCCAGGCCTTATTACTTATTAACTGTGTGACTTGTGAAAATTACTTCATTGTGCCTCAGTGTCCCCACATACAAAATTAACAGCACCTATAGGTTTGATGTACAAACTATTAGAATTAGCATCATGAAAAGTTTTGTTCCTTTCTCTCTTCTCAACCTATCTAAATCTACCCATTCAAAAAGGTTCATTCAGATTCCATTTCCTTAGTAAAGCTTCCCCTAGCCTAAAGTGACCCTTTTCTTCTCTGATCTCCTACTAAGACTTTCATGTAGAGAATTTATTTGATAATTAATCATATACTGCCTAGGACTGCTTTGAGCTTGCCAGTTTGAACCATTATATCATCTCCAGTGCCTAGCAGGGTCTCTACACATAATATGGGAGTAATAAATATTTGTTGATTCCATAGTCATTTCATTTTTAAAATGATACTTGGAAAATAGTCATCACCAAGGGCTTAGAACATTGTCCATATCTCTAGGGATCACAGAACAACAGTTCTAAACATTAATCAACTATTTATTTTTTTAAATATCAAGAATACTAGTAGCTACCATTAATCGAACATCTATGACATGCTGTACTATACTAAATGTTGACCAATATGATCAACATTTAAAAGTTTAAAGTTAAAAGTTTAAGTTGGGTATGTCAGCCTGTGTTGGTTCAAATCTCAGCTTTATACTAGCTGTGTAACCTTGGACCCGTCATTTAAATTGGTCTAGCCTGAATTTTTCCAATTATAAAATGGGGATAACAGTATCTTTCTGGAGGGATTGTTGCGAGGAACACCACATTAGATTAGCACAGAGACTGTCTTATAAAAGTCCTCAAATAATAGCTATTATTATTATTAACTCAAAAGCAGCTGTTATTATTGCCATGAGAAAACTAAGGCACAGAAAAATTAACTATTCCTTATAGCTGTTATGAATTAGCTGAAACACTATGGAAAGATAAGTATCAACTATAATACACATACACGTCATTGAAACCTAAATGCAAAATATGGTTTCCTGGACTGGATCCTGGAACAGAAAAAGGAAATTACTGGAAAAACCCGGTGAAATCCAAAACAAGGTCTGTAGTTTATTGAATAGTATTGTAACCAACATTACTTTCTTAGTTTTTATAATTATACTATGGCTATGTAAGATGTAAACATTAGGAGATGCTGGCTAAAAGGTATATGGGAATTCTCTGTACTATCTTTGCAACTTTTCTACAAATTAAAATATTTTAAGACAAAAGTTAAAATAATAAATGGCATCGTGAAAACTTTTTTGAAGGGAAGTAAATTGTCTAGTGAGGTCATTGCTATTGATTTGGACTGCCTTATAAAATGACTATGAAGACTATAAATAGCATTCAAAAATACCCTCGATGTAATACTAAATGTGAGGAAGCAGTGTAACAAAATTGTATGTATACTACAATAACAAAATAGTGTGATGGTAAAGGGCACAGACTCAGAAGCCAGATTTGCTGACCATAAATCTAACAGAATCCGACTCTGCCAGAATAGAGGTTTAGTTTTCTTTCCACATAACCTTATGTAAGTTACTAACTTCTATGCATCTCAGTTTCCTTATCAGTAAAATGGGGGAATAATAACCTACTCTATAAATCTGTGAGGATTAAATACATGGTAAACCTTAGAACAGTACCTGGTACATAGTAAATGCTACAACACTAACTTTTTGTGAGGGAAAAACAGAAATAAAGGACATAGCAAAATGAGAAGATAGTTATTTTAGGATGATGGGATTGTGTGTGTGTGTTTTTTCCCATTATCCAAAGTTTCTTTAATATGTTTGCATTGCAGTGATAAACATTTAATAAAACAAAAATGTAATTGAAAAAGGATACCAAGTACCTCTTCACTGGGTGACAGGTACATGGGAATTTATATCATTATCTCTACTCTAGTGTATGTTTAAACATTTCCATCATTTAAAAAAATTTTAAGCAGAAAAAAAATCTCACCAAACTAATGGAGTTTCATATTTTATAAGAGATGACTCTAAATTTTAGCCATACTACAACACAGATCATATTTTATAATGACAGAGAGATATAAACATATGAAAATTAAAAACCAAGACTCACCTCAAAGGGAGAAGAATATCAGGAACTGTCTTCATTTGCTGAAAATATCATTTCACTTTTTAAAAAAGGAAATGTTCTACAGTGATGTGGTAGAATGCAAACATATGTATATATAGGTTTATACAATATTAATATCTCTACCTGAGAAGTAACTGCTTCAGTGTTTTTCTGGTCTGATGGTTAAATACATATTTATGCTTTAAAGTCAATATTTGTACACCAGACAAGAACAGTGCCTATCAGCTAAATACATATTTAGGACTGTACCACATGTATTACAAACATGCACTAAAATCGAAAGCTTCTATTTATACAGAGCCTTTCATCTTGAAGGGGGCTAAAGAGCTTTACAAACATATGTACATAAAGGGACGTTTGCACTGACAGGCAGGCAAGGTATCAATCCACCCACTCCCCTATTTCTTCCAGCAGACCAGAGAGGAACACATGGTGCCCACAGCTGCAGGCCTGTAACAGCTGCACAGACAGGGAACACAATGATCCACGTTGCGATGCGCAGTCACTGAAAGAGGGCTTCGATCTGAAAGCAGCAACTGCTCTCCTCAAGTGCAGAAGCACCACAGCCGCTTCCAAATTTGTGTTTTTAAATTATTCTCTACCAAACTCAACTAACTAATCACTGGACAAAATGGAATTTGATACAGCAAATGGTTTCTGAATGCAAAATACTTCCTGTCTGATGATGAAAACTAGGCTGAAAAACACTTCTTCCTGCCCTTGTTAGATGTAGAGAGAGAGAGAGAGAGAAAAAAGGGTCACAATATTCAGGAGAAATGGTTCAAAATATTCCATCTAAGAATAGCTTTGTCTCAGCGGATGGGGTCATTACTTCAAAAGACAGTCATATTCCTCCCACTCCATCCCATTTAATTAGGACACTAAGTTTCTTAGTCAAATTACTTTATATAGAGGGGTCTATCTATATTATCCTATATAATAAAAGGTTAATATGCAAATAGAGCAACCGGTGGAACAAGCGAACAACTGGTCGCTATGACATGTGCTGACCACCAGGGGGTGTGCGTGGAACATGGTGGGCTTCGGCAGCAGGCAGCAGAGCTTGGAACATGGCGGGCGTCTGCCACGGCGGGGTGGTAGAGCAGGTGAGTGGGAGTGCCAGACCAAGGCAGGGTGCCAGTCGCTGTCATCGGGATGAGCCTCTGGTGGTTACTGAAAATTCTTTGCTCCCGCATGCCACGGTCCCGCCCGGCGCTTGCACCTGCTGCTGGCGCTGGCCCCACTTACACCCGCTGCTGGCCTCGTTTGCTCGGCGCCGTCAGTGGGTGCAAGCTGCGGCTGCAAGCCCTGATTGCCCCTCAGGGCTTCTCCACCTCCCCTGCTCCAGAGGGGCGATCGGGGCCACAACTGCTGCTGGCACTCACTGCCCGCGACAGCCCCGCTTGCACCTGCTGCTGGTGCTGGCCCCAATCGCTCTGTGCCATCAGCAGGTGCAAGCAGGGCCTGCGCCGTCAGCATGTGGGAGCAGTGGGAGTGGAGCTGCCAGCAGACAGAGGACTGGGGGCCACGGTGAGAGGGGCTGGGCCGGGGTGCGGAGGATGGGCCGAGACCCACCCCTATACCCACCGCAGCCTCGTGACACAGTTCCTTTCAAGGTACACAAATTCGTGCACTGGGCCCCTAGTATATACATAATGGAGATCTGATACTGGAAATTGTGCAATCACTATAAAAGCATACACAAAGTGCGACAATGTGATTAGGAATACGACACTCACTGATTTTACCTAAGCCCAAGTTGCCTTGTATATTAACTGAAAAATAATCATCATCATCACTGAATCCCCTTGTGGCTTCTCTCTACCTCGCACATTTTTATGCAGGTGAAACCTAGTGAAAAAGGCCACTTTAGGACTAAGGGCTAAGGAAGCAACAAAAGGGCAACATGTAGCCACAGGGGGCTATAAGGAGAGTGAGTGCATAGTGCAGAATGAGCTTCAGACTCAGGCTCTTGGTCCTGGCGGTGTCAGCAACTTCTTTCCCCAACTGCTGCCTTGCTGAGGCACTGACTAACCAAGTGGTTCTAGCCACTACTGCCAATTATGTTTTCATTAATATAGCTATAAATCATTGGAAAATACTTTATTTCAGATGATTTTTGATAATAGAATGTTCTTAGCAATTAGCAAGTTTCTTAAGGTTAGGGTTATCAAACTAATTAGCTTAAAGCAAAAAAGGGATACAGACCAAAAGGGTTACTGTGAATAAGATAAGGAAAAACAGAAATAAATATTTGTTTTCCTTCTACAATTTCTAAGGAAGAAAATATTTCTTTGGCCACCGTCTGATTCTGGAATAAACACGTGCCAAGTGAGGGAGGAGGGAACGGGGAGGAGAAAGCAGAAGACAACAGTCTTATTTAACTGTTTTTATGTGGGCAAAATGATTTGTGCCACAGTATTTCCATAAGAAGTGGGACCATTATTTTCCTGTAGAAACACATTTGGTTTGAAAAGTATCACTGGACAGGACGTGAAAATCAAACCGAATGAATTATTCACAAGCTCCGATCAGAGGTGATCATTATTTCTGATGCTCCGAACAGTGATTAGGATTCTGCGCTGAGATGTCATTTTCTTACTGAGTAACACCAGCGATATAGAAAGACATTATCTATCTATCCATATATGTATTTTTTTCTCCGGGGAGGACTTTGGTTTAATGTTACTATAACAGATACTAAAAACATGATAATATTAACCTTTATTCTGATGGTGCCCATAAATGCCATTAGTTTGACACAAAGTGTCAACACTAATTATGACCCAAAGTTAACACCAAAATTGATATCAACATTAATTGTACTATCTGTGTGAACAGAATGTGCAAATGCACACATACACACACATACACATATACACACTCACACACTTTCCAAAGCTGCTGTTACTACAAAATAAAACAATATTAAGCTCAATAAAGAAATCTGAAGAGAAAGCTAAGGGACAAAACAAGATAGGATTTTGTTTTTAAGGATATAAGAAGCATCCATCAACTTTAGCTATGCTGTGGGAAGCAGAAAGGAAATAGCATATCTTTGCCACAATTGTCTTTCTTGTGTCTATCGCCTCATTTTAGGTTCAGCTGTAATAAAGGTTAGACTGTGGCTGAGATGTTGCAGCTTTACTTTCCATGCTAAAAGTCTAAAAGTTGAGTTTTTCTGGCAAAGCCTCCAGCAGCTATTGTTCTACTACTGCTACTGCCAGAAAGATAACTATCCTGCAAGGCCCTGGAGCAGCATACAAAGACTCCTAGAATGGCATGACAATTACCAGAGGGAAAGAGAGCTGGGGGAGGTAGGAGAGGGTAAGGGGGGATAAATAGTGATGGAAGGAGACTTGACTTGGGGTGGTGAACACAAATACAATATGCAGGTGATGTATTCTAGAATTGTACCCCTGAAACCTATATAATTTTATTAACAAATGTCACCCAATAAAGTCAATTTAAAAAATTAAAAAAGAAATAGATTCCTAGAATGTTAGAGTTGAATTGGACCTAAGCATCATTTGTATCATAAAGGAGAAAAAACTAAGACCCCAGAGAGAAGGAATCTAAACTTGAGTTCCTTTATAGACACATAATAAAATGTTACCTTTCCCCACTTTTGTAATCTGTATGGAATATTAAATCTTCACTTTAATTAGATACTATAAAAAATAATTATAATTTTAACCCATGTAAGAATCTCATGGAAAAAACATACTTAATGAAATATTAGAAAATACTGTGCAGGTGTTAAAAATGTGTATTTTTAAACCATATGGCAATGTAATATTTGACTTAATTTGTGCTGAGAAAAACCATGGTGAAAAAATGTCAATGCCTTTCTATATTGTATTACCTGCTGGAGAGCATGTTCCATTGCCTAGTTTGTATGATCACATAAAAGAAACAGCTGAAAAAAACCTTCTTACATGTTTGGATAATTCAAAAATGGCTGAACAAACTTACTCAACCCTTCTAAAAACCAATAAAAGGATAAGAAAAAATATCATTTTTAGAGCAAAAATTTTTTATCCCAGAGATAACTTAAAAAATGTTACCAAATATTAGAAACAATAATTTTGAACAGGGGAATTATTTCTTTCTGTAATGTTTATATACTTGAAACCACATTAATTTTATACACATGCACACAATGCTTTAATAAATAAACCAATTTTTACAAAAGCATGCAATGGAGCACATACAAGCCAGTGGTATTTGAGAAATGGGGCATAGGAGTAACTGGTTGATATGGCAATTAACCAACTTGGCCTACGACAGTTCCAGAAGCCTTGCCCATTAGTCACGTAAACGAATGTTGAACTCTGATGTTCCACGCTACACCTCATCCTCTGGTGTCATCTGTTGCTATCCTGATGTTCATTATTGCCTCTGATTGGAATTGGGTCAAGTTTCTTGACATAGGGCACTGTATCACATCCTTTTTCCGTAAAAATCTTAAAATTTGAGATGTATGAAAATGCTGGCAAGTACATTCTCTTGTTTAAAGGCTATCTTGAGGACGTACTTTTGAAAGGAACTGGGGAGCCCTCCACGCATGCTGCATTAGTCACTAATGGATACATTAGGATTTTTCAAAGCCAGTCAAGTTCATTGGGCCTTGGTTTGCTACTAATGAAATGAGTCAAACTCAACTAATCAACCTGATGAGCAATCTCCAACAGCAATAACAGTCATTCGGAAGGAATTCTAAGGAAAGTATATGCATCCCCAAAGAACAGTGTTAGAAATTCATTAAAAGTAATTCCATGGCAGGAAGAGCAATGTTTCAAAATCAGCCTTAATGTTTCTCTAATAAGGGACTCAACTTTGGTTCTGAGGATCATTTCAGACAAAAAGAAACATTTTAGACATAACCAAATGTGCTCACTTAGAACAAGGGTAACAGAAGAGAGAGCACACAATTTTAAGTAAAACTATCTTACCACATATTCCGTAATATGTCTCTTACTATACTTGAAATTTCTATCTTTCTAGGTACATTCTCCCATCTTCAGGGATAGATTGGTAGCAAGGACCATTAGTCTCTTTGTATAACTTGAACAATCAGTGCACAGACCACAGTCCTGTTTTTCAGAACCACGTTTATCAGGTCTATTTCAGAGTTCACCTTCAGCACACTATAATACAAATATGCCTCTTTCCCAACATATATCTAAAAGACTGACATGGACTCAATTTCCACACCCAGCATGAAAAGGTAAACTGATTTCAAAAGAATGAAATGAAAGCACAGTAAAAATTCATCCAAATGAGGTTCACATTCACTGAGCTATTCTGAGGTTAAATCGAGTAAAACAATACACAAAAGTCTAATGTTAAACTAGAAAAATATTTGGGTTCTGTGTGCAAGAGAAATGGTCACACTTTCCTTATTCAAGCCCACACACATATACATATTCTCTGCAGCCAGATTTTCTAAACATAATGGGTTCCACTAGAATCTGAATCCAGGATAACCCAAGCAATTCCTTTGAGAGTATGGAAAATGTCAACCAAGTGAATTAAGACAGAGGGTAATGGTAGTTTTTCTAAAATAAGAGGTCCTCTGTGTTAGGAAGTCCAGCCTAGAACTGATAAGATGAATCTACTATTTCTTCCAATATTTTAGGTTTATATAAGCTTACAAAACGTCCTTCCCCTACCCAACTCCTAATTTATTTTATACTCAAACTAGAGATTCCAAAGGATTATAGCAACACGTAAGGAACAGTATCAAAATGGTAAGATTTGTTTAAGCTGGTCAGAAAATGTAGAGGTATTTGTCATAACACTCTCCATATTCTTTTGTATGTTTGAAATATTTTATAATAAAATATTAAAGAGACTGGACATCAGCACACGGTCAATTACATATGGGCAAGGCTGAGCAGTTCTAGAATTCCTGATCCCCAACAGTTCACCTCCAAGAATATAAAACGGAACTAAAACCAAGATACCAGTTATGATGGCAGCTAGTCTTTAATTTACAATACTTTTTTTCCCCCTCGATCATCCTCTTTCTAAAAATTATTTCCTATCAAAATGTGTACAGCCATGATGTAAGATTCAACAGACTTCCACCCCAAAGAGTTAAAAATGCAATTGCATGTTGTAGGAACACGAGGCAAAGCCTACCAATCCAACTGAAAAAAAAAGAGGGGGGGGGGGGGAGGACACTGCTGGATTTGCCTCACCAAACAAGGCAAATCAAGAGGCTGGTCTGAATGCTAAGCTACAGAGAAGGAAAAACCCTGACACCTAGTGCCCATCGGAAAAAATGAAGCCTTGGAGCCCCTATAATGATTTAAGTGTGGTAGTGTGTGCACAAGTGACCATAAAATTGCACTCAATTTGGAATATACCTATCTCCCAAAAAAATGTTATGGAAAAATGTAATACTATGCAAAGATTCCAGTATCTAAAGATCAATCCTTTTTGGAGTACACATCTTATACCTAATTGTTTCTAAACACAACATCATCTTCTCATCTCAGTTTTTCATTATGACAGGAGTGATGAGAGGGAATGAATGGGTTCATATTGTTTAAAAGGCCAAGTTCTGAAATAATGTGAACAGGATCGTAATTCCTATCCTCACTAAAATTACTATGAAAGGTGCATCTCTCTCGTATCTTTCCTCATTGCCTGATTTAGAAATTTGTGATCTAGTTCACAGAGCTGTTAAAGGAAATAGAATAAAAGAATGCTAATAACATTTCAGAATAAATAACATAGTCTCAAGAAGGCTAGTTTTCTTTGTCTACCAGGCAAAGTTAAGTTGTTCTCTGTCAAGTCCGTTACAGCCTTGGCTTGATCTTAGCCTGAGCCTTTTAATAACAGGATTCTGTGCAAAAAGCAGCTGCACTGAATTGTGAACTTTACTTAAAATGTTCCCACCTGCAATTACAACTTCCAACAAATGATCAAAACAGGTTCACAAACAAACAGGAAAATGAAAACAATTCCTCCAAAAGTGAGATGTGGGAAGAGCAGAACTGTTGTTTGGCTGCATTGCTTCTTTACTCAGGCTCAACAGCACACATTCATCGAGCTGCGTATTTATATACAGTGCCCATCAATGTAGCATCATGAACTCAGCTAGAAGTGGAATCAGTTTAGTATATGCTGCAATCATATTTTCCTTAATTTTCATCTTTAAACTATTAAAAAAATTCTGGACAACTCATCTTTGGAGCTATCTGCAAGTAATGCAGATTTGGTCTGCATCTCTTTATTCCTACTCTAAATTCATACTAAACGCAATGCCATTCAAATCTGACAATGAGAAAAATGTATTCTCCTACAACTTTCATCATGCATCGTGGCATTCCTTCAGTTACACCTTTTTTGATGGCGGAGGGACAGCTTGGAAAACAGAAAGGAGAACGTAGCTAATACCACGTCAGAAAAGCGCTGTTTCTCCTGCTTTTATTAACATGGGCACAGTGTTCAAAATGCAGGTCACATCTTTGCTGAAACAGCCAATATTCCTCCTCAAATGGCAAACAAGTTACCTAAAACTAAATGGAACTGAATTGTTCCAACTCCTGGACCCATCACCATTTTACCCATTTACTGTCCTGGAAAGAAAAAATAAGGAAGACTGGCCACACATATAGCCAATGGTCTGATAAGTGTAGGTTTTCTGCCTCTGATTATGGGGAAATGCATCTCAGTTCCCGGGGAAACTCTGCAGGAATCTCTTGTTTTACTTTTATTCCTGTATCCATGTGGTAGCTTTTAAACCCCGAAACTCCAATCTTTCAAGGTAATGCAATATCACCCACAATGATTGCCGGGTAGAACCATCACCTTTAGAGAACACCACATTATAATGATTTAATGTCAATGTAGTATCAATGCATTTACATTGAGCCTTGGCTCTCAGGACATTAAAAGGTCAATTTTTTATTCCTTTTTTAATAAAACAATTTCTCAAGTCTCTGTTCAGATGCCCATTCTCTGTGGGACAGGACAGATTTGCTCCAAATCTCATCAGCATGAGCTCTTTTCTTTCCCCTCACATCATTCTTGGGTAAAATGTAGGGTGCCAGGCTCATGACAAACTTGTCTCTTTGGCCAAAGAAAATTAAACTGCAATAGCTGAAAGTCAACTTGCCCTGATAACACTGGGCTTGGCATGAGGAAATACATCCTATTGACAGCGCGTCTTCTCTTAGGCAGAGCTGTCCCTCAGAGTTCTGACTGCTGAAACTTCATCTTTAGATTGGTCAGTCTCTCAGTGGACATGCTCCATTGTATGTTCAAGCTATTGGTAACAGAATTTGGTACTAATACCCCAACCTCATTCCTGTCATGCAGTGCCCCATAATCTAGCTATGGCCACTGACTGACTTCACCAGCCATCCCAGGCATTACTCACTAACAGCTCACAAAAGAACATTGGTCTCACTCCTCCTGAGCTCAAAGACTCCGAAATAGTGAGCTAACGCTCAGCCTCAATTCTAGTCAATCATTTGAAGAAAAGGAAAAGAGAAAATAGGCAACAAAGGAGGGAAAAGAATAAAAGAAGAAAGTGAGAACTGACAAAAAGAAAAAAAAAATGTTTACTACTATTCGATTTCAAGATTATTAAAGCATTGGGCAAAGGGAAACGTGGTTCCTAATACCGACTTTGCTATTTCCAGCGATAGTATAAGACATTCCTTTTCCATCAAGGTTTGTTGGGTCCTAAAAGGGTTAAAAAAAACCTTTAATTTTTTTTTATTCGTGTGTGTGTGTGTGTGTGTGTGTGTGTGTGTGTGGTCCTTGGGTACAGAGTCCGGTATAATAAGACTATTTGTATTCATACTGGCAGAGTAAACACTACATGTTCATGCCCAGGCAGCTCTGTGCTTGTAATTTCAGCAAGAACAGAGCTCTGTCCCTCTGGGACTTCACTATTCCCCTAGTCTCCATTCGCTCAAACACAGAATGAGAGCAGAGAGAAAGCAGGAGAGAAAGATCATGGCAAGAGGTTTCAAATAGCACTGCAGCTAGCTTGCACGTGGCCAAAAATCTCGTTTTGTGTTTTAATTACATTAGTTGAAAACCGTTTCTCTCAGCTCCGTGTTCACAAGGGTGCCTTCTGTTCCTAAAGACGACACTGTTCAATGAAGAAGAATTTAAGTCTAGCACAATGAAGCTTTTCTCCGCTCTTGAGGGGCTCATTGAGTACATGCTACACACAGCGGCACAAACGTCTACTTCAACTTTGTGTGCTAATGAGTATATACCTACCCTTGTCAAAATTCTATGCATCCTTCCTCCCTAGTTTCTTGCCTTTTCTATTTCAAAGTGTTAGATTAAAAGAACTCCTACAAGTCTGATACTCTCCATCTGGTCCTTGATTGCATCCATCTTAATACTAAATCATATGCTTTGGCATCCTCTGGTGCACTTACTGAAACAGCCATACACCTTGTACATATAGGAACATTTTTTATAAGATACTGCATAAACCCTGGCCGGTTTGGCTCAGTGGATAGAGCGTTGGCCTGTGGACTCAAGGGTCCCGAGTTCGATTCTGGTCAAGGGCATGTACCTTGGTTGCGGGCACATACCCAGTGGGGAGTGTGCAGGAGGCAGCTGATTGATGTTTCTCTCTAATCGATGTTTCTAACTCTCTATCCCTCTCCCTTTCTCTCTGTAAAAAATTAAAAAAATATATGTATTTTTTAAAAAGATACCGCATAAAATGAAAACAATTGTGTTTTATCTCCAAAGGTCTACCCAGCCTGTTTATGGTGAACACGAGGTGAAGATTACTCCTTCTAAGGAAGGAGATTTTTCTAGGGTTATTATCTAAGGTTGACATAAAAACATATCTCTTTTTAGGTTTATGACTCTTATCATTGTTGGACATAGGGTATTGGGCAAAATATGACTTTATATCATTATTATTAGTGCACAACAGGAAAAAGGTCTCCAAGGCTAGAAAATGCATTCTTGAATAACTATCAGCAATGGGTTCTCTGTTACTTTTTTTCTTTTTCTTTTTTTAAATATATTTTCATTGATTTCAGAGAGGAAGGGAGAGGGAGAGATAGAAACATCAATGATGAGAGAGAATCATTGACCAGCTGCCTCCTGTACGCCCCCCACTGGGGACCAAGCCCACAACCCAGGCATGTGCCCTTGGCCGGAATCGAACCTGGGGCCCTTCAGTCCACAGGCCAATGCTCTATCCACTGAGCCAAACCAGCTAGGGCTCTGTTACTTTCTTTTATGTTGAAACGCCTGATTCTGAATGAGTCCCTTTAAGGATATATTTACCATGCTCACAATAGCATCAGATCAAATTACCTGAGCATAAAATAGATATCCAAATAAAGAAAAACATTACACAAAAAACAGTACTTTAAATGCTCTTATTATAGAAAATGTCAAAAATTTCAAACATATACAATAAGTGAGAAAATAATCTATTCCGTACCTATCATCTAGCTTCAATAACAACTCATGGCTGATCCTGTTTCATCCATAGTCCCACATTCACCCCCCCCCCATTATTTTGAAGTAAATTCTATATATCAGATAATTTCATCTGTAGTTATTTTAGCATGTATATTTAATAGAAAAACACTATTTAAGAAAACAAAATTGTAATATCATTTTAAAATAAAATAGTATCATTATCACTCCTACAAAATTAAACAATAATTCTGTAATAACCAGTTAATGTTCTCTCTCTAAAGAATTCTACCAATAAGACTGCCTACTACTTGGATCTGAATTAACACCATTTAATGACCATCCCATGAAAAGCTGATACTGGTGGGCACAGAACTAAGAAAGGGGGGAAAGGGACTCTACTACTTGCCTCATTTCCTCCTGGAAGCCTGTTCATGTGGACCAGTTGACCTTGATCATCCAATACAAGCTCAGTGTAGGTCAGTATGTCGGAAGGCAGAGGAGGTGATGGAAGGAATGCTTGAGTGGACATAGACTCCCAGAGTTTGATCAGGGACTAGTGGAGGAGAGAAGTTTTACTAATCAATGACAATTAGAATTTCAACATATATAAAAATGAAAAGATTTGGCCATTCTCAGTTAAAATATATTTGTTATTGCCCTGGCCGGTGTTGCTCAGTAGTTAAGAGTGTTTGCCCTCAAACTGAAGGGTCTCAGGTTCAATTCCCGGCCCCAGTTGGGGCACATACAGGAAGCAACCAATTGATGTATTTCTCTCATGTCCGTGTTTCTCCTTCTCTATCTCTCCCCCACTTCCACTCTCTCTAAAAATCAATGGGAAAAAATATCCTCGGGCGAGCATAAAAGATTTGTTATTATTTTTCACATAAAGTATTTTACATGCCAAAAATCAGGCATTTTTCCAATACAATCAAACTACTGAGTGGTTCTGAATCAGCACTAGAGCATTAACAAATATACTAAACCTAACTATATCCCTGGAAATTAAAATAAGAAAGTGTTATCAATCCTCCTTAAAACAAAATGAAGAAAATTCTTAGAGAAACTTGGTAATAGAAGAATAACCAGGAAAATGACATAACATTTGACCAATACAAAGAAATCCCAAGAGGCAAAAATAAAGTTTCTACTAGAGGTTCAGGAGAAGCACCCTTTTTCTAATAACTTTTAAGAGCTACAGGCTCATAAACAGGAATTAGTTCACTAGAGGTGTACGACTATTTGTAAATGCACACGTCAATTCTGCTCAAATTTGAGAAAAACAGCTAGCTACACCTACCCATTTAGAAACCATCATGATTTCCATTTCCAACTTCCTATTATCAAAACAAGTGCCTCATGAAGTAGGAACTAGTTGTTTCTTTGCTTACCTCAAAACAACATTTAAAGACAATATGACTCATTCATATGTAGATGTCCTAATCACTCCATTTATGTCTATTCTATAGAAAGAATTATATAGAATGTGATCTCTACTTATAGCATTGGCATGGGGAAAGAAAACCAACACTCAACTTTTAGACTAACAATGCCAGTGATACTGAATGACGGTAGCTACATTTCAACAGAGAGAACTTGTAAGTAAGTAGTTACATAAGGAAATCTCTTGTATTTGTGAGTAATACAGGAATTACATATAGACTATTTACCAACGCTACATATATTACCTTAGTAAAATTCAAATATAGTAATATTGGTGGTATTAACTAGGAAATTTGGAAAAATCCTTTATTCATAGATTTCTTTTTAAGGACACATTCAGTATTCTTTTGATACCGTATTTTTTACCTGCGCATTTTCTGCTGGTGATATACTTTTTTTGCCTTCTATTGATGGAAGAAAAATCTGCAGCATAGAGATGATTCACCATACAGATCAAAGGAATTTATTTTCATATAGAGGATAAGACTCATAATATATTTTCTCATGCTAGTTTTTATTCAGCTATAATAAATCTCCCACAAAAGAACTGATACTTTAAACTGTGTACCATGAACTCTATATCATATATTTGTATATGTTACCTATATTGATTCTCATATTAATCTAGGCTATCAGCTAGAGAGACTTGTGTTACCTTGGAAAACAGGAAAATTAGAACTAGTTTCCAACCTCTTTAATATCCATAATTTGAATACAGGTTTAGGAAATATAGACCTGAACATAACTCCTCACACAGGTCATTATAAACTACCATCACAGGCATACAGTCTCAGTTTACTCTCAACTACTCAATAGAGGTTCCGATCCTCACTATTCGTCCTGTTAATTCACAAAGAACCATCCAAAACCTAAGTTGGCAGTCATCAAATCCCAAATAAAACAGAAATGAGAATAGTGTCAAGGTATTTCCTGCCCTTTAGGAGTGCATCATTCCAGTCTAAGCTGCATCTGATGGAGAGTCAAGAAAACCTTGCCTCTTTGGAATAGGTCAGAGCCTCCCAGTTAGCCACCGTTACCTGTCGAAACATCTCTGGGATGTCATATATGTATGTTGTCCCTAAGGACTGTGCCTGGAACCTCTTTGATTGAAGCAGGTCTTTGGTCACATAGGGAGTGTTGATTAACATTCCATGCAGTGGTCCCTGTTTGTCTCCATATGCCTGAAACATGATCTGCAGGAAAAAGAGGATAGCATGGGATGTTGAGACAGAGAAAAACATCAGAGAGAGGCCTAGAAGGGCTTTTTTAAATAGAAGTTATTTCTTGAAACACATTTTTGGTGGGTTGAGTAGCTCAGATATGCTTCTTAACATCAGGTACATGGTGCTCTCACCTCTCTACAAATTAACCAACTACAAAAAATGGTATGTAGCCAACTGTACACCACTGGCTGCTTTCACTTTTGGATTTGTTGAAATCAATAAGAAAGCACAGTGTAAATTTCACATTTCAGAGACAGACTGACAATGCTTGCCTTCTAAAGTGACTTGAATCCCACATATTCAGAAATGAAGTATATGTCAACTAACGCCAGTCTGAGCAGTGCTCTAGTATTTAAGTTGAGAAACAGAGATGCACTAAAGAGACTTCTATTCTTTCCCCAGCGGTAGAAGGCCAGGTCAGGTTCTACTGTATCACTTATGTTTCAGTCTATTTGATGAGAAGGTGCTTCACAAGTATTATTAGCCACAGAAAGGCTTCAAAGAGTTCTGTTACAAGTGAATTTCACCCATCCATGTAGCTAGTTAATTCTTATTAGCTTAAAAGACATAGTCTGTGGTAAAATATATATTTTATTAAATGATACATACATCTATATAATATGTACATGCACACACATATATATGCATAAGTGCATATATATATTCCCCCAGAACACCATGTCTACAACTAGTGACTAGCTCCTGCAATACTTATACTGTCATATAATGAAATCACCATACAAACTTTTAATCATTTTAACTCAAATATTTCTAGAAGAGTACTTCATACTCCATACATTTAGTTTTATTTGCTTACCAATATTTATAAGGAATGCCATTATTTCTATTCAATTAATATTTATTGTGTGCCAGAGGTTATATGACACTAAACTAAGCACTTTATGCATGAATACACAAAATCCAGTTTCCCAATTCAGTGAATAGAAATGGAGATTGGGGTGTAAGGGTATGTGTATCTACCCACATATCTATTCAGGCCTAATATATATAAGCTTAAGTCTACTATTAGTGATTAGATTTGTGAACCTGCTGTACAGGCATAAGAAGAGAATTAACTGCTTAGCTAAAAACCCTGGGTATAATTCAGCTCAGTGAATCCTTAGCTGCTTAGATCAGAGGAACAAGTGAATTCTGCCGACTTGTCAAAAAGGTCCTATTTGGGGCAAAACTTGTCTTGGGTGCTCAAAACCCCACAAAATGGAGTTCCCAGCCCACTTCCAAATGACCAATGGTGAAAGTCACCAGGTGGAAGGTAGAATTAGCAATGTCTTAGGAATGTGAGAGATAGAAATAGTAATGTCTATTATTTCAGAACTAGAGGCCCAGTGCACAAATTCATGCACTTGGGGGGTGGTCCCTCAGCCCAGCCTGTGCCTTCTTGCAGTCCGGGAGCCCTTGGGGGATGTCCGACTGATGGCTTAGGCCCGCTCTCTGTGGGGAGCGGGCCTAAGCCAGCTGTCAGACATCCTTAGCGCTGCCACGGAGGCGGGAGAGGCTCCCACCACCACCACTGTGCTTGCCAGCCATGAGCCCAGTTTCTGGCTGAGTGGTGCTCTCCCTTTGAGAGTGCACTGACCACCAGGGGGCAGCTCCTGCATTGAGCATCTGCTCCCTGGTGGTCAGTGCACATCATAGTGACCAGTCGTTCTGCTGTTTGGTCGATTTGCATATTAGCCTTTTATTATATAGGATGAACTGAGCTATATACATAAAACATCTCAATAAAGGTGAATTTAAAATGTGTACTTCTCTCTTACACTATACATTGCATATCAATTGACATGCAATGGATTACCCAGATCTCTTCTCCCCACAAATAACTACCTGACATGAGTGTTCATTACAGCTAATACCACAACAATTATACATAGAAAGTGAAACAGAATGAAACTCATGCCAGTCAACCTTGCTCCCTATTGTCAAAAAGAATAAACGATGTGCCAAAGTAAGAGGTTGAGAGTAATGGATAGCACTAGAAGGCTCTGAATAATCAGCTCTATTAATCCCATTTTCTACTATAATGGACATAATTAAAAATTGGTAAAGTATATGTTTTATAAGTTCATGAAAATATGTACATACTTAATATATCACACACTTTTCACCAGAGGCAATCAGAAGAGCTTCTCTTGGAAAACAAACTCTGATCCCAGATAGTCTGTTCTATTAGAGTCCTGTCCTTATTATATGATAGCAGAATCATAATACTACAGAGAAACTAATAATTTGTCTTCCATAATGATGTAGATTTCTTGAGAACAGAGATCACTTTTCTTTGTATCCACACTGCCTGAAACACTATAGGTGGTTAATAAATGTTAAATTAATGAACAAATGAATGAATGACATGCATGGTTCTATATTATTTTAAATTTATACAATGACTCACTAGAGCAAAGAAAGGGGAAAAACAAATTGTCAATAAGCACCAGGTAGGCATTAGGAGTGCCAGAATTGGGTTGGAGGTTCTTTTTCTTGTGGGTTCCTCCCAGTTCACACAGGGCGGTGGCCGTTGAACTCGTTCAACTAAAGCGCCTGAGGGAGATCTCCTTCAGAGCTTCCTAAATATGCAGGACCCATGGTAAAAGAGGTTCTCCCTTAGGTTAAAGGTAGCTCATTCATTCATTCATTCATTCATTCAGATACGTATTGAGTGCTTATTTTGTGCCAGGCGGCACACTAAACCCTGACTGAAGGCTTCTGCGCCTTTTATGTCCCTGTGTCACCACCAGCCAGCATGAGGGAAATCTAAGAGCTTTCTGATCAAAGAAAGGGGGGAAAGTAGTTATGAAGAACAAACTTATTTATCATAAACACTGAAATCTCAAGAGGCCATCTTACTTTTCACAAGAATAGACTTGCCTTGAAGCCATTGTAGAAGTTAATTAAAAACATCCCTACCCATGAAAAGCTTTGACTGAAAATGTCTTTAAGATTGCCCTGAAAAACATCAAATGCAGGAAAAATTATTGAATACTCTTTTCCTGGCTAACCCCTCACACTCTTGTGCGCTTCTCTGTTTAACTGCTCACTTCTCACGGGACAGATTTCTCTGGCCATCTAACTTGGACTCAAAGCACAAAATGAAAGGTCACTCTAACAGCTATCCAGACTCAGAGTTTTAAAATTCATCTTCAAAGTACTGATAAAAATGTCTTTTCTTGCCTCTGTTCCAGGATTTAAAAGGATACAGATAAAAACAAGAGACACATAATCTCTTCCTGGCACCCAATGCATAGAATAGACTGAACCCTTTGAGTACACACACTGGAGCAAGTTCAACCTTTCAACAAAAGGCATGCACTTTCCAAGTTCAGTCCACAGTCTTGAAATAAAATCTCAGTTCATAAAAAGACGTGAGCAATGGTGCACCAAACTAAATTCAGTATCACAGCAAATGGCCCAAATATTTAGAAACTAAGGTGGTAAAACAGACTAAAAAGGAATTCTGTTATCACAGGACCAAACTACTAAAAAAGTCACTTTGCATTTTCACATTCTCGATTTTTCTACCTGAAAAATGGTTCAAGTTTGCCACTTTGCCCTTTTATAGACATATAATACTCTGAACTCTTTGAAGATAATGTGTATAAATGGAGTATCATAATGGTTAAATATGATAAAAATCACTCCTTGATATTGCTCAAACTATTATGTTGAAATTTTCCTTCTTTAAGATAGAACGTGGTGACATATTTCAACAATTCTCCTTTATTCACTTGCTAATGAGTGGTCTAACTAGGTTGAAAACAGGAAGGACAAATCAGATCAGAAAAGGTGAGATTGCTCAAGTAGCCCTAGAGCCTACCTACGGCGAGCCCCAAATTACACAATTACCTCTGGAGTTAGGTTCACTTGGCATCTATTAGGGCTCACCAATACATGACTAAAGGTTGGAGGTTTTACAACACCCATGATTAGGAACATAGGCACATCTTACGAGGCAAATGAAGTTTTTCAAATTCATGCAATCATTTAATAGAGGACAAGCCCACTAGGTGAACCAATGGGATTTATGAGTTTGGATCTTCTATAGCAAATGCAAGTGGCTTATCCTTAGGACCAAATAAAAACTTTGATGAGATCTCAAAGTCTGACTAGTACTTCACTACTGTACCTGTGCTGTCCTGGAGTCAGTCACTTCCTTGTACAGGCTGATGTCCAAGTAATAGCCAGACTCGTTTGTCAGGAAGAGGCGGATGGGAATTGCTTTTCCGGTTGGTGTCAGGCGAATGTTGATTTTCAGTTCTGCCTGGAGGACGCGTAATTTCCACAGCCGACTTCCATAGCGCATTACCATGCTCCGCACAGATTCCTCAATCTGACACACACATCACCAAGCACAAAACTTAAAAACCTGTAACTAGGACCTGTTTTAGGTCTGCCCATCTTTGGGAAAGGAAGAACGGAACAAGATGCTGGTTTCTCAAGATGTGTACATGTATTCCTTACAAAAAGTCGTATAGTTTCTCCCCAACTCTACTTTTGCTTAGATAAGTCAGGGACAATTTCATGCTGGCCTGTTGTATGAGCAGTTTTCTATGGCTAACAACACCCAAATGTGTGCAACTCCTTCCCCCTTTTCCAATTATATTCATATTCTATCTCAAAGGTCTGCAATATCTAAAATTACAAGCCATGGGATTTAAGAGAAAGCCCCAAATAAGAATAAAATCTCTAGTTAAATAGCTATTAAGTAGCATTTATATGCATGGTAACTATGTTTCATTGCACTTTCAGGACCTTAAATCAACATAGCAATTACCACCATGAACTTTTTTCCATACATTTTATTAAACTTTATAATATATGTCTCTTGGTAAATTGCACAAATTAAAAATAGGCAATTTGTAAGTGGTGCTAGAATGTTTTCTCTAAACAGAGCTCTGAAGCTTGGTCAGTGCCTAGTCCCGTGGTCGGCAAACTGCGGCTCACGAGCACATACGGCTCTTTGGCCCCTTGAGTGTGGCTCTTCACAAAATACCAAGGCCTGGGTGAGTCTATTTTGAAGAAGTTGCGTTAGAAGAAGTTTAGGTTTAAAAAATTTGGCTCTCAAAAGAAATTTCAATCGTTGTACTGTTGATATTTGGCTGTTGACTAATGACTTTGCCGACCACTGGCCTAGTCCAACTGGGATTTAAGTATATGAAGCAGATGTTCCTAGTTTCCCTAAGCTTTATACCAAGTCAGTTTAGTGTTTCTAGTTTTCAGGGTCAGGAAAGTTATTTTAACCCTATAGCCTTAGGTGTGATTTCTCCTTATTGATACACTAGAGCAAAAACATATTTTTTCCAACATGGCTGCAGGCAGCTGGGACATACTACTCAAAACTCATGTTTCTTAAGTGAAGTATCTTTCTAAAATGCTTTCTCAACTCAGAAAACTCTGAAAAATAACTCACACCACCCTTCTCTTGTGGCTTTTCAGAAGTATGTGCCACTCCTGCAATTTGCTTCTGCACCACAGAATTTTAGGTTAAAATGGGTTTCAAGGAGTTAACTTAACTATCCCCACAGTTGCTTATTAACCAAGTGATATTTATCCATTCTTTTCTCAAGGAAACAAAAATCAACATCTCTCTATAAAGGAAATTAACAGCTACCTATAATTAGAAAGGCAGAGCTAGGGTATATGGGTGTTTGGAGTAGAACAGAGAGGCTGATATAAAAACTCCATGAGAAATTGTAGGCTATATATATATATATATATATATATATATATATATATATATAGTTATATAGTTATATAGTTATATAGTTATATAGTGTCCAGGCCATGTTTTAAATCTTTCAGCTTCATCAGTCCCAGAATGCTTAGGGGAACCTTTGATTAAACTACATGATGAGACTTGGTACTCAATGAGTTGTCCTGTCGTAGGCTCTCCTGACAGATAAAGCAACTGATCAATAGCTTGGAGTCTTGAAGAAAAAACGTAGAAAAAGATTTTTCAGGTCTTCAATACTAAGTTCAAAAAGCAAAAGTCTATGCCTACAATTGCTCTTGAGAAAGGGGTATGCCCAGGTGGTGTGGCTCAGTGACTAAGCATCGACCTATGAACCAGGAGGTCAATGGTTCAATTCCTGGTCAGGGCACATGCCCATGTTGTAGGCTCAATCCCCAGTAGGGGGCATGCAGGAGGCAGCTGATCAATAATTCTCTCTCATCATTTCTATCTCTTTCTCTCCCTTCCTCTCTCTCTCAAATCAATAAAAACATAGTTTAAAAAAATAAATAAAGGAGTATATACTGGTTCTCCTATCCAATTCCACAATATGAAAGAAAAAGGTTAGTGGGAGCAGAAGCAGAAAGCAGCCTTCTGTGGGATAAAAGGTCAAGTATAGAATCACTTTGTTTTCCTTCCTTAAATTATATGGAGTGCATTTTAGAACAGAGCCTCATATAAGAAAACATACATAATACTTGTGAAATTCCTTATTAGCCAAATTTTCTACCTGTGGAAAAATACTGAAGACAAACAGGTTAGATACTTAAGAAGGTACATTACATCCCTAAGCCATCAGCTAAGTAACATTTAGTACAACGAGGCAGTGATTTTGCCAAAATGCCCAATAGCAAGTTAATTATTCTAGATGAGAAATCCTAGGGAATTATATAAGACTAGTGGCCCGGTGCACGAAATTCGTGCACGGGGGGTGGGTGTCCCTCAGCCCGGCCTGCACTCTCTCCAATTTGGGACCCCTCGTGGGATGTCCGACTGCCGGTTTAGGCCCGATCCCACATGGACCTCTTGCAATCCGGGACCACTGGCTCCTAACTGCTCACCTGCCTGTCTGCCTGATCGCCCCTAACCACTCTGCCTGCCAGCCTTCTTGCCCCCAACTGCCCTCTGCCAGCCTGCTTGCCCCCAACTGCCCTCCACTGCTGGCCTGCTCGCCCCCAACTGCCCCCCCTGCTGGCCTGCTCACTCACAACTGCCCCCCCACCAGCCTGCTCACCCCCAACCACCTCTGCCTCGGCTCCGCCACCATGGCTTTGTCCGGAAGGTCTCCCGGTCTAATTAGCATATTACCCTTTTATTAGTATAGATAGGACTGCTATCATGGCAAATATCATTATACAGGTACCAATGGAGGAAGTGGAAAAGATTTTATGTTTTTATACTGCTTATAAATAAATGACCAGCAAGATAAATCATATCACCTTCATTTTTGAGGTCTGCTTTTCAAGGCTATAGCAAATTTCTGACACCATCCCAAAAACCAGTCTTATAAGCATTCTGTAAACTTTAAATATCAAGGGCTCAACCCGCTGATCAAGAGTACCTGTGTCCAGGTCCTAGTGAGAATAAATATGAATAAATCTCACTGCTTGTGTTTGTTACTTCTGGGAGAGAAGCTAAGAAGAAATGTACCTTTGATGGATCCATGATGACTGTGGGCACAAAGTTGAGGAAGATGTGGTTGCAGTCAGTACGAACATTTGTATTATTAAAAGCTACTTCCAACTCATCCATGGCTTCCAGGAGCAGCCGCTCCCCTTCATTTTGTAGATATTCAAAAGAAGCTTCCTATGCAGGAAGAAATCACCATCAACATTAATGTGTTTTAAGAGGCAATAATGAAATGGCTATTATAGTTACTTAAGCAGTGATATGTCATGAATCATAAGGCACCTGCTAGAGGTGCATTGACCTTTCTCCCTAGTCAGCCCAATAACCACAGGCAGCAGGGGCAGGCAGGGGCAGATTAAGAATTCCTGCAGTCCTGGCTGGTGTTTCTCAGTGGTTAGAGCATTGACCCATGGCTCAAACGGTCTCAGGTTTGATTCCTGGTCAAGGGCATGTACCTGGGTTGCAGGTTCAATGCCTAGCCCTGGTTGGGGTGCATGTGGGAGGCAACCAATCGATGCGTCTCTCTCACATCGATGTATCTGTCTCTTTTCCTTTCCCCCTCCCCTCCACTCTCTCTAAAAAGTCAATGGGGAATAAAAATATCCTCTGGTGAGGATTAACAAAAAAAAAAAAAAGAATTCCTGCTGCCTCTTAGTATATAATTTCCTTCCAATAGGTGGGGATACTGGAATCCCAATAGGGTTACAGCTCACATATACCAGAGCAGTTTAGAAAGGTTATGGCTATGGGATGTAGTAATAACTAACACACCAGGAAGCACCTTGCTATATAGAGAAACTACCCTACCTTTAGACAAGTTTACAATGGGATCACTGCTAACTTGTCTCACTACCCTCTGTCATCACCTAACTCTCCTGTGATTTTCTGTTAACATGCTTTTCCTTCTCTCAAGTGAGAGTTACTATGCTTCCATTACCAAGGAAATTCAAATGAAAGGGAAAAAAGCTTGTTATTATATGGAATATTTACTTCTGTAAGAGAAATGATTCTCAGACTTCGGCTGGTTATTAGAGAGTGAGATGAACAAGAGCTTTGACTCAAAAAGAGAAAACCTAATTTTGAACCATGACTGTTCCTCTGTCCCTTCCCTCAGGGTAACTTCCCATTAAAGTACAGCACCCACCTTGGTGACCAGATCAGAATGTCTGATGATCGCACGGACAAAGAACCTATAGTCTGTCACTTCTGTGCCCACTTCCACTTTGGCTGCCCCAAGATACAGGTGCATCTTGTGATTAGCACATGGAATGGCAGTGAGGTCAAAATTTCTCATCCGGTTCAGCTCTAACTGGAAGGCAAGGGCAGGCTCCAAATGACGATAGATACGATCCTCCTCAAACTGAGCACAAGAATTGGAGAAAAAAACAGCCCACCAGAAGTGGTTACAGAATGATATTATGAATGCGTATGTATGTAAAAGAGATGCTTAAAAATAAAAACATAAGCTATGATGTGCTAATGAACAACATAAATGGTCTACATACAAGGATAATGCTATAGCTTACATAAGGTCAGGCGCTAAAGAACCTATTGAACTTCCCAAGCTTTTATCATTTATGCTTTTATAAGTGATGATGCTCTCCATTAAAAAGAAACAAAAAAATCAATTTCCCCAGAACTCCTATAGCATTTAATATCTTTGTAATTCTTTTTTTTTTTTACAAAGAACTACAAACTGCTTCACATTAACAACTACTTCACATACCAGTGTTTTGGTTTTACCCAGCTAGTCTAAAATGCTCATGGGCAAAACCCATGTCTTATACTCTTATAATTTCTGGTACAATACAAAGGACACAGTAAATACTTGACATATGAACATTATAAAATTTTTTAAATAGAGGCATTTGGCTTTGAAACATCCTATATATACATATACATATATATCTTTTTAAAAGAACTGTATTTACATTTAATATATTTTTTGCTGAACTTAAATTGTTTTTCCAGAGTACATGTCAATTGAGTGAATGGTAACAGGAAGAAACCAACACAGTCTGAAAGTTTGTATTTTAAAAACTGAAAAAACATAACTCTGAATATAAACTAACTGCCTGTAGGTGATGAGAATAATCCTACTAAGTGTAGCAGTCCTTTAATATCACATCAAAAGCATAAGGATGATTTTGAAATTTATTGCTTTCTTGGGTAGGTCAGTATATTCGATTATTTCCTAAACCAAACTCTTTCAGAAAAGAGTCTTCTTTCGTTCTAAGATACATGTAAGGCAAAAGGAAGCACAAATTCAATTAGAGAAAAAAATGGCAAAGATATGCCACTCTTAGACTTGTAAGAAAAAAGAAACATTAAAAAAAAAAAACAGAAGGAAGGAATTAGTTCTTACCTTATCCCTTGCTCGGAACGTGAAAAATTTAGGGAATTCTCTCTGTGTTAAAAGAAGGGGGAAATGTATCAGTCCTTCATAGATATGGTTCTTTGGGGACCAACACATAGTACAGAAGCACTCAAGCATCTAGAAGACAGTTTCTTAGAAACACAATCCTTGCCGAACCTTAGCCTGGGGAATGTGAATGATCCTCTGGGTAACCATCACTTTGACCCCACTTCCACATTTGAGAATCACCACACTATTAACCTAACTTCAATAAGTAGCCTCTCCTGGGGGGTGGGGGTGGGAGTGGGGGAATCGTATTTTTTTCATCTCCCAAGTGGAAAAAAAAAATTCTTCCTGGGTGTTGCTCTTGGCACAAGCTGGCAAATAAAACCAATATACTCTCTAAGCTTCTGCACTGCAATAGCAGTTATTGGACTGATTTCCCAAGTTTCCCCTTAAGAAACTCTTAAAATGTAAACTAACCAGAAAGCATAAAATCCCCAATCCACATGTCTTCCTCATTCACTCTCAAATCAATAATTTTAAGGGTTTAAACAATAATGTTTCAAGACAAAAGTAAAGATGTTACTTTGGTCACTACCACTACATGTATAAGAAAGAATGGGGTGGAACTAGTGAACTTGGAATCATTTGGTCTTACCACTCTTTTGCAGGGCATTACAAAAGAAAGCAACCAATTTACTAGAACCTTATTAATTAACAAAAATGAATTCAATTAGCAGAGTCCATTAGTTTCTGAAATTTAACTTATTAACACCAAATACCCGTTTCTCGGATGGGAAGCTCTATTGGTGGTGTTAGAGTCAAGTCATTACTATGTGCCTCTACAGGAGGTTTCATTAGGCATCTTCTTCATTATGAGTGCAAGATAATCAAACACTCATTGGGACAAGGCAGAGAAACCAGGGCTAGCTGCATAAATGTCTCTCAATGAGCTTTAGGAAACCTGAAATGAAAGCCTGCTAGGTGGCAGGTGCTCCCATGTTTTGTCCCCTTGAACGCTCTCAACAACCTCTTGAGGTTAGGTATCCCATTTTACAGCTGAGAAGCCATGACCAAGTGATATGCCCAGTATCAGAAACCTAGAATATGAACTTGGGTCTCTTCATGCCCTTCATCTCTACCACGCTACTTCTCAAGTGTAGAGCATTACCTCTCTATTTTTGTTATAATCCAGGTTCATTAAAGTCTTCTCTTTAAACAGAAATTAAGACTTTTTTTAAAAAAAATTAAAAAAAACAAAACTCATACTGAAAAGTTGTGGTTTATGAATTTACTGAAAACTTGTTAAATACTTTCCACAGGTATTACACCTCACCCTCACCTTAACTAGAGCTTGCACAGTGAGTAAATCTCCTTACATTTTCCTTGCATTTTAACTGTAAAATTGCATTTAACAGGCTTCTTGGAGCTTGTTTAGCAAGCCTGGGAAACCACCTGTCCAGGCTTAGGTCTTTAAAAGTCTTTTGAAAGTGAACTTTACACAGCACTGATCTTTTACTGATGATGTTTTTATTCTAAGTAATTCTCTAATTCCACTGAATAATAGTAAAGAACATGGGGATGACTTCAAGGTTAAACAGAAAGATGTTCAGCTGCATTGTCAGTAGGTTGCATGCTCAGGGCTTTATAGTCTCATTTTTGTTTTATTCTTGAGAAATATGGCTTTCAGAGCACTAGCTAAGGTAACACAAGTCAAAAAAGGAAGGGTAACAAAATCCTTTCATGAAATTTCTGAAAGAAAAGTCAAGAAAAGTGATGTATTAAATAAATATTTTAACTAATTGTTAAGACAGAATAGAAGAGTGTGATAAATATTAATTAAAATATTTATTTAGTACATTAATTTAAATGACTATTTTCCTTCAAAAACATAACAATAGAAACCAAAAAAAACACTTTTTTTTTTTTACCACTTAAACCAACTAAAAAATTTTATAGAAACTGAAAGGCATGAAAAGCAAACAATTTGAATAGAAATGCCTTTATTACAAATAATGAAAGAGACTGACAATTACTTAATTCTTGGCAGGGTGGGAATAGACCACCAATAAGAAAAACCACTTTCATTAAAGTTAGCTAAGAAAAGGTGTTATGAGATAATATCAGCAAACATTTTTTGAGTAAATTTTAGCTCTGCAGAAAAATCCTCAATTTAAGCATGAAGCATTCAGAATAGGAGAGTAAGAACTTCTGTGCAATGGGACAGCAGGATTAATGAGCAATTCTTCAAGTCTGAGGACTTTTATAGAAAGTCACCTCTTTTGGCACTCAAACACACACAAAAAAATCACAGGAATACAGAAAAACACAGAAAAGAAGAAATACAAAAGTCTGATCCTATAGTTTTAGTAAATTCCTTCATCCTACCTCATCCTCATATTGCCAATTTTTCCACTAACTGCACTCATGCTTATTCTATCACTAATATAATTGCTTTCCAGATATTCTACCAGTGTTATGGGCAAATATCATAATTGAATGTACACAAAGAAAAACCCTCTTAGTGTTCTGGTACCAAAAAACAAAAGAATGCAACATTTCTCAGGAAGAAATTATACCCCTGCTGTGTTCTAAATCAGCCAACCATCATCAAGACAATCAAAATAATTTGACTAAATTAGCCAATCAAGACACCCTGCAAATCAGAGAATGTGAAAACCTGCAACAGAAAACATCATAGCTGATTATGATACTAATAATCATGTTAAAAACCTAATGAGATGAAGAAATTGAAAGCTTGCTGGTGCAATTCTCTTTTACCTCAACATGCTGAGAACTAATTATATAGACTGTAATTAAAACAAAAACCCAAACCAAACCTTCTGAAAAACTAATAGTTGATCCACTAGCAAACAAAACTACCAATTTTTTTCAGTTTTATTGAGATATAGTTGACATATAAAATTTTTTTAAAGAAATGAACTACTTAACTGTGATAACTCTTTTCAATAGTGGGCTCTTCCTTCCAAAATATTTCATTTTAAAGTGTGAGTTATTTACATAAAATCAGTAAAAGTGCATCTAGGTTATTTATAGCAGAATTTTACAAATCTCATGAAATCTTACAAACAAGAATCAAAAGGAAACTTTACAGATGCAAAACTGATTTAGAATCTCATCACAGTTTTTGGCCCTAATGCTCTTGCTTAGGTGGCAAAGGATAAGAAGAAATCCTGAAAATGTGCATTTTAGTATTGTTAAAAAACACTTGGCTGAAAAAATATGGAAACTTCAAAAAGTATAATACTTATATTGCAGTTAAATAGCACCTTCTGCTGCACTTTTTGGAACCTGAAATGTGAGTGAAATGAACAGGCTTAATACTACATGAAAGCAGAGCTGCAGCTTTCATAGCTGCAAAAATTCAAAGCCTGCTCTTTGGCTTCCAAGGTTTCAATATTTTTTTTAATATGAAGAAGATGTTTATAAGAATAGGCTCATTTTCCCTCAAATGTTCTGTTATTGTAGTAATGTTAAGCAGTTATTCAAATCCCATGAAAGGTACTTGATTTAATTACATGGTCTGGAAACAGACTCCACACCAAGTGTCCTTCATGTAGAGTCAAGAGACTAAGGTAGCAGCAGGCATTCCAGTGGGACTGTGGAGATTAAACATCGAAGTTTTGGAAATGCTTATAGCCTTCACTGGCATCTGGATAAACACCTAACAGTATACCTATTCTCTAGGAACCTCTACTCTGGCCCTCATTTGCCTTGTTCTGGTTCTGAAACAGTCTGAGAGACAACTATGTAACAGTAGAGCTGCTTCATCCACACCAGCCAATGTTGTTCTTGAACCAAACTTGGTAACCTTCCTCCTCTCCTTGCCCCTCATGTACGCTTGCTTTCTCTCTTCTATTCAATAATATAGGGATTTCACAGTGTAGAACAGGAGAGACTGCATACATCACAGTGGATTACCAAGAAGCCAGAGAGATCAAGGGATTCATCTCTAACACTCACGGAAAGCTTCCTCTTTTTCACACTACACTAACTATGGGGCAAGCACACATCAGATGACATGACAAAGGCTAAGCACCCTTCATGAATGGTAAGCTACCACCAGCAGAGGAACTTACAGCAATACCATGGCAGTGAGCCCTGGATTTGTACAGCTCCTGCCAAGGGGTCCTGACTATTGTAGATCCTGGATGGAATTCAGTAATAGTTGCCCTTGCCCCCTGCGTAACCACTAATCATTTCTAAGGGGCCTAACATAAAAATAACCCAACTACTCTGCCATTCAATTCTTCAGAGAAAATCTAGTCTCCACCTTAATTTCTCTAAGTTCTAAAGCAACCTTTCCTACATTCATGACAAATCACGTCACTTGGTAATATAACCAATTTCCCACTTGATGTCACTATAAATAGGAACTAGACCGTGATTCCCAAGAAATACCCACAGCTGGGCTCATTTCCGAGTAGATTTTGCCTGTACATGTCCCTATTCAACCTAAGTCCAGAAATATTAGAACAGAGAGGGAAAACATGTTTTAAAGCTATATATATATTTATACTCTAGGACATGACATAGATTTAGCAGTAAGACAGGATGTTTGTTTGTTTTTTGTATGTATGAAACACATTAAAAAATGTCCATGATAATTAACTGCTTTGGCTTTTAAAAATTTTTAGTAGAGAGTTTTAATTTATCATGGAAATGCTTATTATGGGAAACCAGTTCACGTGCTATAAACATGAAGGCTCCATCTGAACCATTAGAAAAAAGGAAAACAATTTTATAAATTCAACATGATTCCCCAGAAAAATATAATATCCCAAAGTCAGTAAAAAAATAAAAATCAGGTTTAAGCTTAAGAACCTAGCCCAATACTCTTCACAAATCCAGGGCCTGGCTCTGGCATGTCTACCCTAGCTCTGGTCAGCATCCACCGGCCACAGTACTTATTCATGGTCTCTCATATTCTATCCCTAAGTATCAATTTTATTCTCTAAGCTCTGGATTTTTCTTCCTAAAGCTCCAGGGTTCCCTTTAAGCTCCTCATACTTCTTCACTGTCTCCAGTTTCCTATCTAAAGTTATTGATTGATGTATGTCTGTACTCTGCTTGGCTTCCTGACATCAATAACATAGGAGAGTTGTGTAGTCCACAACACTTCCTAGAGCATTTCAGAGAATCTCAGCTCTAGTTTGCAGGGTAGACTCTCTTGTATCTCTATAGACTAGACCAGCGATTTTCAATCAGTGTGCCGCAAGAATTTTTAAAACATGCAATACCTGACTATTTAGTCAGGGGTACTGACCTCTTTTCCCTTAGATTGTTAAATTTAAAAAATGACAATAGCCAACACAACAATAGCCATTCGGTGTGAATAAATAAAAATTATAACCATTTTTTGTCATATCAGCAAAAAAAATTTTTTTTGGTGTGCCACAGAATTTTAGTAATTAGTTTGTGTGCCATGGGATTAGAAAGGTTGAAAATTGCTGGACTAAGGTGAACTGTTAGAAGGAAAATGAAATGTCAAATGCTAAAGATCTAATAAACAAAAGGGCAATAAAAGCAACCACACATAGGTCCTTAAGTTTAGAAAGTCATTTCCAGAATCCCAAATATTATCTTCATTATTGCAAAGGAACAGGCCTTGAAAACTAATTTAATTATCTTAATTGATAAAACAAAATTCTTATCAGGAAAATTAAGGCTTCCTAAGATCCTCTGGAATCTTAGCTATATCAGGATCAATTTATAAAGAAATGTTTTTACTACAGTCATTTTAGAGAATGACATCTTGATTGCAAACTGGGTTTTTGGTCTTAGTGCTATCATCATACTGATCATATGGGTATGCTTTAGTTCAGATACCAGGCTAATAACTTACTTCTCTTTTCAATAAAACTTTTAATCTCATAAATGTTAAGTTAATTCAGTTAAATAGGAGAACAAGCAACTTACTGCACAATTTTTACTTATTTCCTGCTCCTAAAATTAACATAAGACAAAAGTACCAAGTTAGGCTCGGTTAAGGCATTTTAATAATAAAGGATGGTTTCAGATAATTGATAATTCTCAATAATAGAACTTGAATCCTCTTTGGTAAAAGCCAAGACCCCAAAGTGCAAGTGACAGTTCTCGATTATTGATTCACTGTGTGCGTAGAAGAAATTAGCTCCTGCTTCTACCTTATTCATTCAGATAAATGCATATGCTCATTCTTAATTATTTCTCAGAGATATACTGAGAATGTTATAGGGTAGAAAAAAAACAACAACCATAGAAGAATTGAATAGTCATTATAATACTTTCTAAAAGAAGAGGGACCAAACATCAGTCCAGCCCTTCTAAATAACTCACACGTATTCTATGTTTAAATAAACAATGGCAAACAGACAAAACAGTAAATAATATTTCATTATTGTTCCTTTTACTTACATGAAATCTCTGATCCACCTCATAGCTGATCTGTTTCCTAAAATCCTTTCAAGTGAAAGACAGAAAGGAAAGAAATAATAAATTTAAAACCAAATTGAGTAAAAGATGATGAGCTAAGTTAATGTTTTTCTTAAACTTATAGAAAACAGTTATTTCTCTGCATAAATTCTATAAATAAGTTTATGATTATAACTCCACTTTCTGACTTTTAAAAATTCTAGCAGCATCATAAGAAATGTTAGACAGGTGTAATTCACATATTGCCAATACCTTTTGTGCAACCAGGAAAGTAAGGCGGCGGATTCCATGCTCAACCAGAGTAGCTTTCTATGGAGAAACATGTAAAATAAAAGATAGATAAGATCTCCATTCATCCTAAATCTTATCCCATTTCAGTCCTCCACAAGCTCTAATTGCGCTAAACATCCTTTTTGGTTATCTGTGTTTTGGCTTAGTACCTTCAAACTTGCAAATAAATAAATCTCCATCTAGATCGTGGGACTAAGTCTTATGGGATAGGTTTTATATTGATCTGGACAAAACTGAGAGAGAGAACTCTGTGTAGGAAAAGGGGTCATATGAAGTCACCTAAATTCTCTAAGGGCTGATTCACTTCAAGGTAGATTTTAGCACAATTCCTACTTATAGAAATCACATTGGTGAGAATGTTCAAATGTGAAGATTAAAACTAAAACAGAAGATAAATGAAATCATGTCATTCAAATCAGAGGGAGAAGAAGAAAATTTCATAAAGTGGAAAATTCAGGTTCTAAACTGTTGTTTAGATTATAGATAGCACCTACCATCATATATAGCATTCCTAGAATCCAACCTAACAAATCCTGATCTTTTCATTTCTTCTAGAACATGCCCCCCCCCCAACTTTACATGAAAGTATTTTAATTCTCTTTAAAAATTGCTAAAAGCAATGTTTAATCGACTTTTAAATTTAGTGATTATTCATATTTCCACTTGCATAGCTGAGCTGTGTATTAGAAGGCAAGAGAGACCAGCAGTGTCAAGACTGTCTCATATGAGTCTTGGGCCTTTGGATCTAAGCTTTCTTCTATCTGCATTGCTCATTTATACTCAAAAGGGAGAGACAAAGGAACAGTTTAATGAGCTAAGTAAATAGCATGATCTTAAAGGGCCCTAGCAAAGAGGGGCTACATGGCAACAAGTAGAAAAGCAATCTCACCAGTTGAATGACGTGTGAAAACATATGAGTAACACAAATAGAAAAAATATGTGGGCTTTTGCAACCTAAGTCCAGACTTTAGTTTCATCAATTCCTTGCTATAACTCTAACCAAGAGGTATGTTCCTAAGCCAATTCTTGATTTTCATGATACTATATATATTCAAAATCCAAATTGGAGTCTGCTTATAAATAAGCACAGTCCCAAGCCATTTCCTATTGGAGAACATTTTCTATTATGGCATTTGCTTAGTAATAAAATTAATTAGCAACATAAGCAAAATGTAATTGGAAAAATAAATTTCCTAATAATAAATTCCCTGATCAAATATACATAAATTTTGGTTAAATAACTTTAATAAATGATCTGTACTGACATCATAGCTGTTACTATAAATAACCAAGTATTGATACTATAATAGGAAAAGGAAGGGAGGGAGGAAGGAAGGAAAGAAAGAATGGAGGAAGGGAGGAGTGGAGGGAGGGGTGAGTGGTGGTGGTTCTCAATCTTTCAGTGTGCCAAGGAACAGAAACATTTCTTCTGATACCACCAACAAAGAATTCCACCACAGCCAAGCCCTTCAAAGACAAGCATCAATAGCTATGTGCAGGCAAGGGAAGAAAATAACTTTAATAATGCCATGATTTAAAGTCAAAACTGTTATTGCTTTTAAAATTCCACAAGTGGCTGACAATAACAGCAGAGCAACAGGATTCTGATTACATTGTAATAATGCGGGCCTCACAGCAAGTCCACAGCTATTACCCAGCGATTAGGCGCCAGCACCTGGAGAAACTCCATTTACACTGACTGCTTCAATCTCCTCCACAAGTCATTTACAAATATATGATCCTAATTTCTATGAGAGGAAAAAAGACATGCTGGGACTAGAAGATTATTTGGACAATTTGGATCAACCTATTTGATAGTTTAATATGTGCTTTAAAAAAAAGAAACTTTTTCTAAACTGCTAGGAACATGATCATGAAGTGAAAAATAAAACTAGTTATTTCAGCTTTTTTTTTATTACCTTTCCTTATTTTTATTTTTACATTCTTTTCAAAACAAGGAAGTGAAAATGCCTAATATTTCTGGATAAGCACAGTATCTGATGCAGTTAACAGCTTCTCTAGGCTTGGAATGTCTACCCTTACCCTTCTGAATAGCCTTGGGCAATGACAATGGATTTCTCTGTGCCTCAGTTTACAAGTCCAGCAAAAGAAAAAGGTAATTTCTTATTGCCAATTAATGTTATAAATTTATGTAATGAAGATGAAGAAACTGCCTCTTTAAATCAACATATGATGACATACAGCACTAAGATCTGAGGGTAATAAAAAGCCTACAGTTGAGGTCAAAACAATCAAATAAGGGCAATTAGTGCCTCAAAACCTGAGAAGAAAATTTCAGATTATCTCAGCAAACAGCAGCATCAGCAGTCATGCAAAACATTAGCACTCTTCCAGCTAAGGTTTCTTTGGTCCCTGGTTTCAGGTTAATTTTATGTATTCACAAGACAAGGGCAAAAAGAAAGGTACATTTCTCTTCTAAAGAAAAATTCCCAGGCATGTCCCCTATTTTCACTTTTCTGTAAGTACCTTTCTTCAGGGTGGCCACTCTAATTCCAGAGCAACATGGAGTAAATGCTAGGACTCACGTTAAGCACAAAGTTACCAGGTATCTACCATTAGCATTACATGATGTGAATGCCGATGACATTGTTTATACTGCTAAATCATGCTTTTAAAAATCTATTCAGTTCTTTCTTTATAATAAGCACTATAACTAGGTAGTTCCCATTCAAAGAAAACACATGGGTCTTTGTCATTAAGGACAGCTAAAGAGGACACTTTGGCATCTATCATATATTGCAATGACATGTAACTATATGTACACTATCATTTTGAGCATTCCTAACCAGTCCCTCCAATTAGACTTGAATCATCTTCAGGGCTAAAAAAAAAATACATTATTTACTAAAGCACCTAGATCTGTGGCCCCTAGAGGTGGAATCAAAGCCCTTAAATACTAATTTTTGCTCCATCATCTACTAGCTGGTGATCAAAGAGGGAGGGGAGGGGGTTAATTAATCTCTCTAAGCTTGAGTTTTTCCCCATGTGCAAAACTGGAATAATTCCTAACTAACCTAACCTTACGGGACTGTGGTGAGGTGCAAATAAAAAACTGTACACAGAAGTTCTTTATAAATAAAAAGTATTATTATTGCTAGTGAATGTATGCTGACCAATTAAAAGTTCAAGGGAGGAAAAATACATTTTAGTTAGGGCTATTCAGAGAAGTACTCATAGAAGAGGTGAAATTTGAAACAGTCTTTAAAACAAGCAGGATTTGGAAAGAGAAAGAAACATTCTAGGTGAAGGGCAGTAGAGGAGATGAGACACAAAGACTTAGGTATTTTCCCAAAACAGTAAAGGCTAGATTGTTAGCCTTCGTCAATAGGCTGATGTTAAATATCAAGTTAAGGAGACATCCTAGAGGTAACAGAGAATCATTGCTGAGTGGGAGAATAATTTGGTAAGAGGGCATTTTGGCCATTTAATTTTGTGGTGGTGAACAGAATGGAAACTATCTGGAGGGGAAGAGTGAAGGAAGATAGGCAGATCGCAAGTAAACCTGTTGTAGTGTCTCAGGTGTGAGGTGAATAAGGTTTTAAACCAGAGAGTAGTGGGAATTAAAAATCTGAAAAGAAAGAAAGGGAAGAAGAGAGGGAAAGAGACAGTACAAACAAAAGACAGACCTTGGTGACTGACCAGATACAAATAAACACATCGATTGTGGTAAAGGAGTAGCATCATGCAATGGCAAGGAAAAAGAGGAAGTCAATGATTTCTGAATGACTGGTTACTTGGGTTTTTTGTTTTTGTTTTGTTTGTGGGGGGGGGGTGGAACAGATGGGGGGTCAGAAGAGGTGAAGGAAAATGATGGAAATTTAGGTTTAAACTATGAAGTTTGATGTCAGTGCGAGATACATTTTAAATAGTTGAGGTCTGTATTTCTTGACATAAAACGATATTAATTATATACTATTAAGTCCCTTTGGAATTTTACCCCTATAGGCAGAGAACTATGTGAAGGACATAGCCATCAACAGTGATAGGCCTTAAAAGTAGCAACTGATAAAAAGATGGGTATGATATCCAGCCAGCAGGAAAGGAGCCGTCACAGGTTTCCACCCAGCTGAGGGCTTACGTTTTGCTGGGTAAACTCTCTGAACATCGCTGCCAGCCTGTCATCCTCAATATCACAGTCAGTCTTGATAGCCACATTCAGAATGTGAATAGGTTCATCCCTGGGGACCTGTAACCCAAGAACACAAGACAAAGACATTAGGAGACTGGCTAATACAGAGGCAGAGAAAAAATTACAGTACTTAGTAGAATGACTGAAAAAGAGATATGCCCCACAGGACATTTTGATTTGCCCACTAGCTCTCATAAGCAAATTGAAACCACCACCCAACATCCACAATGGAGATTAAATGAAGTAAAACATCCAACTTTTAAAAGATAAGGCAGCAAAGGCATTAGCTAGACGTGGCCCCAAACCTTGACTTGACATGACCTTGAAGATCAGTCTCAATTTTGTTACCAATAAAATGGGAATGAAAACAACTGCCACATCCCTTCACAGAAGGTGAAGAAAAATGAGTGAAAGAAGCCATCTGAACATATTCCCTCATAATATATTTCCTAACAATTTATCATACAGTAGAAGTGTCAAACCACAGAAAAAGAACCTGGTAGGGAAAAACAACAACAACTTATTTACTGAGAAATGAATAGAAGGGATTTAATAAAAGGACAAAGTTTTAAACAAAATGCATATTTTTCCTGCTATCTAAGTGTACCATTCCCTGAAGACTATAATAGTACCACTGTGCAAATATACAAGCCATCACTACATAAGAATTGAAGCAACCAAAGCTGAATTCTTTGAAACAACATTCAGAGACCCAGAGGCAGCTACAATGGATACAACCAAGCCTATTCCACAGTATAGATTCCAGGATTAATATGTTTTATTTATGTTTTAGGTCAGAATTTATATTCTACAGATTTCCAAAAATACTTGATGAGGTATATAAAATTAAATAACAAAGTAGGGTAAAAAGATGAATTCTTGCCCTGGCCAGTTAGAGCATCAGCCCATGGACCAAAGGGTCACAGGTTCGATTCCTGGCCAAGGGCATGTTGTTTGGTTGCAGGCTGGATCCCTAACCCCTGTCAGAATGCAAACAGAGGCAACCAATCAATGTGTCTCTCTCACATAGATGTTTTTCTCTTCTCTCCCTCCATTATCTTTAAAAAAGAAAAAGAAAAATCAGTGAAAAAAATATCCTCAGGTCAGGATTTTAAAAAAAGATGAATTCTTTCCTATAACACTCCAAAGTCAGAAAGATAGTATATACACAGTACAAGTCATGTATCTGAAGGAGCAAAGCAGTCTCCCAAAGGGACAGTATACCTTGTCTTCATCGTATAGAGACGTGTGACCTGCCTCTGGGAATGTGGGGCTTTGGGGTGGGGAATCACAGAAGCAGCCCATCACTTCACCAAAGATCCTGAAAAATACCAGAGAAAAACACCCACCATGAAAATCCAAGTGGAAGAATATGAACGCTGCCATTGCCAGCTCAGTCTAAAAGAATAATCTACCCTACCCTGTGATCCACAGTCAACTGAATGCAATCACCAGTGGCTAGAGGTGATATGCAAAATTTCACCAAGTGGCAGAAATTAGGGGGATGGATTGTTTCAACTTTAATAAAGCATTTTTTTCCTTTTTAATAAAGAATGATCTAAAGCTTTTAGTTTTGCTTTTTTTGTATGTAAGATATGAGCACTGCTGTCATCATCAGTCTTAAAGTAACAGAAAGAGCCTGGGACTGGAGCAGTGACAGACCAATGTAATTACCCCTCCCCCTAGGGTAATGCATCAGTATACATCAAGAGATAGATGCTGAATGCATTTAATCAAAAGATGTATCGTCTCTGGTGGGCTCACTCTAGTGTTGTGTTTAATTTCTCCTGACATTTCACTCATCACAGAGCAGACAGCTTCTTCTGCTAGCTCCTAAGGAAAACGATGGTTTTTGTTTGTTTCTTTTTTTCTGACCAGGCTCATATAACAACTAGAGGCTTGTGGAGTCTGAGTGAGAGGTAGAAATGGAAGGACATATACCTCTCTGAGGGCATATACAGCAAGGGCTACATCTCCTTAGCTGGCTCATGGCTCTTCTGGGGACCTTTATTCATTTGGCAGAAATCTGAGACTCCCAAAACACAGACGCCCATCGCTCCTCTTGTACATACACAGCTCCACAGTGTCTTACCTGACAAAATCTTCAAAAGTCCGAAAAGAGACCATTCCGCCCATCCGCTGACATGGTGGAGTGAATGAGTTGTCCAATAGCACATCGCTGACATTAGCTACATGAGTCATGCCACAGTGGTTGAGGTTGGAGGAGAAGGACATTCTAAATGGTAATTCAACCAAGTGTGTTAGACAAGGAGGGTAGGAGCAAGGGCTGGGAGAGTAACAATAGGAAAAAGGAGCTAGGAGAAAACTCAGAAATAGGGTCAGGTTGCAGAGCAGATTTGGTTTTTTTACCCAGTATGGATAAGGCTGTCTTGCTATAGTCACATTAACTGTTTCATTTGAATTCCACCACCACCACCACCACCACCCCCCGCCCCACGTATACAGACACACAAGCTATATTTTCACCACTCTAAAATTTCTCCAAATAAAAATCTAAGGACTGTCAGGAATTTCATGGCAGTTTTAATACAATGACATCATGGCGTGTCTGATGAATAAACAGCACATAAGGGTTAAAAACCATTCTGCATCTTCCCCTTCCCTAAAACATTTCATATTTTAAAAGGAAGTAAGCAAGCCAAGTAAGTTGTAACTAGGCAACACTTAAGGCATTTTTCTCTAGTAACTGTAATAGATTAAGTATTAACAGATAGATATATGCATGTGCAACAACTCTAAGTCATTTGGAATGGTTTAGTAGATCATTATAAAAAACATTATTTACCATACAAGAAACAAGTCACAGTCTATAAAAGGAACTTATGAAGTATTTACTTTTTTCTTGAATGGGCTGATAGAGATAGCAATCATAAGGATTATAGCTCCTCCCTTTTTGAAAGAGACATTTTCAATCCTAAATTGCAAAATTTCTATTTTATAGTCAGACATTTCTATACTAGGGTAAGCATACCTTCACCAAAAGCCCTTAATAAATCCCAGCAGGATATGAAAGGGCAGAGCATGGGTCTCACAGTATGTGTAAGCATGACAAACAAGTGCTAAATGGAGATGCTCGAAGAGAACTGAACTGATTTGTTCAATCTAAAAACATAATGAAGCTGTATATTCCTTGATGCACCTCAGCAGTATGCACTGATAAATAATACCATAAAGTGTTTCTGAATGCCCAGTCAATCAGGGCAGCCTGTTAGGAAGGACCAAGCTGAAGGATGCCTCTAGGACTTGCCTGACATGTTACCGGCATACTGATCGGAAGCAAGTTCAGAGCAAGGCAATGGCACCTGACCTCCAGGGAGCTGCTCTAAAATCTCCTTAAGTGCACCACCTGCAGCATTGCAGGGGGAAGAGAGCCAGCAATGTGGACTTGAGATCTGGGTACATATTGTACTCTACTGCAAATTGTAATTATAAAAGGCAATGGAATTTTTTTATAGGATGGAAGTGCTGCTCACACAGACTATAGAGACTGACACTCCGGGTTTTTATTCCTTTGGCAACTCATGACTATGAAGAAGGTACTTCATCTTTGATAGTACTGGGAAATAGAAAGGCAGGGTGGGAGAGGAAACCATTGATACAATGAATGAAATAAACAAACAAATGAAATACACAGCAAGCAAGTCTTACACATGGTGCTCACTAGAAATTGGGATTCAGAGTTGTATGAACTCCGAAATGCTATCATCCTCTTTTCTAGGATCACCAAATATATTCACTAAAGGAGCAAGTTTGTGAGGCATTGTATCTTTTCTACCTGCCTGATAGTAGAAAGGAAAGATAAAAGAGTTCCATGTAACACTTAAAGGGAACTCCCTCTAAATAAGCTATCAGGCTGTGCTTGTGACAAACATAGGGTTAAATATCTTTTTTACTCAGTTGAACCCCATGGGAAATATCCACTATTCAGTTTCCCTTGGTACTATGTTCATGGGTCAGAACAGCTGAAGGCAGGCAGGAATGAACCAAGCCCAGTCTCCAAGGGTAGGCAAGAGGACCAAACAAAAGCACTCCCTTTCCTCTCCCATCTAAATTGGATGCTAAAAGCTTTAACGAGTTTTGATTACTTAATATTTAAAGGGAGAGGGACAAAATAAACATAAGCCTATAAATATTTCAATGTATAAGTGATCATGTACAAAGAGCTCGCCACCAACCTATTATTGCTTTAGCATTCTGTGGATTAAATTCCAATCAGAATTGCTTTCCTCTCAAACTTGCATTGTGTTGCCTTGCTTGGCTCAGAAGCAGGAGGAACTCAAAGTACTAAAATATCACTTGTGTTATACTGGCCTAGAAACCTCTTTCCCAGGCTACACACATCAAAACTTAAATATACTTCTCCAATGTGACTCTTACTATAGGTCTGAAATAAAACTTAACTTTCATAACATTATCATCACTTTAGAAAAAAAAAAAGCAAACAAATTTATAAAACATGAGATCAGCTATTTCTGAATTTGCATTCCTCTAAGACGAGAAGCAAATAAGAGAAACTCAAAATTGAAAAAATTAGGAACAATTTTCCAGGATAGTGATAACCTTAAGGGGTTCTCCTATGAAAGCCCCAACCAGACATATAACTTAGCAAAAAAAAAAAAAAAAAAAAAAAAAGTTTACAGCAAAGATGAACATCGAGCAGACAACTCTCCTCTCATTGACAACTGACGAGAGCTTTTCCATACTGAGGCTTTTCAAGTATTGCTTTTTTAATAGCTGAAGAAAAGCTGAAGACATGTTTTCCAAATAGAAAGAATAACTTAGCACATCCAAAGGGGAGCTCAGGATGGACTCCCTGGCAGAAGGTAACATATTAGCTTGTCCAGTATAGGGCTATTTTTCCCCCTGATTTCACTATTCTAAGTTACAAAAAGGGTGTTTTTAATTGGAAATGAAAAAAAAAACTAAACATACGATACCTGTTTAGCGTGGGGATGTTCCCTCTGTAATTAAACAACCACAGTTAGTTACTTATAGGTTAGTAAAAGCCATAATAAAAGAACTGTCAGAGCAAATACACACCAGTTGTGAGGAGCTCCAATTTGGCAGCTCTGGCATTCAGCAGACATAAGTGCTCATTACCCTTCCACCTCCAGGGTGCCTCCAAAGAGGCATGCCTCCTGACCTACCTCACCAAGCAACCATTGATGGAATGGCCAAATATATTTACCATGGATTTTTTATAGCTCTATTACAAAAAAAATAATGCAGAGTAGTGATAAAACACGGGTTCATGGAAATTAAGTTATATGATATGGCATATTGAGCTTCAATATGAAATAGAATTCTTGACAAGATTCTTAGAGAATCTTCTTTCTTGTTCCTACTTTGCTAAAAATGTAATAAGGAGGTCCAGAGAAGTTGATTCTATAGCCCCACCCACCTTAATTGTTTTTGAAGAATATGTTATGAACCTACAAACTCCCCTCCAAAGAAAGGGAGCCAGTGAGTTCCCAAGCTGCCTTTCAAGTCTCTTCCACCAACATCTTCCTCCCATAGATCTGGGTGGGACAGTGGTGGTGGGTGGTGCTGGGTGGTCGTGGATGGTGGTGGTGGTGGTGGTGGTGGATAGTGGTGGGTGGTGGTGACAGCAGTGGTGTTGGTGTTGGAAAGGAGGTTGCTTTGTAGTACAGGAGCTTTAAGGAAGTGAAAATCAAGTAGGAATATAATGATAAATGATTCTATGGCTAGAGGGATATAATATGTAAAAATTAACACTTTTTAAATTACCATTTATATGTTTTGTTTAGAGTAATAGTGACTTTTTAAAATTGCTGTAAGCTTAAAAACTCTAGGCCTCTCATAAATAGAACCTTACCTAAATTTGGCGAACCTTAGTTATTCCCAATAAAGAATGTGCCAAAATCATGAAAGAAAGACTAGGGTAATTATGGAAACTGCAAAGCAAGTCTCCTGTTTTCTCGTTGGTCTTTGCTACCAAATCTTTTTGTTTCTTAAAATGATGTCAGGCATTTCCTCAACATAAAGAAAAAAACCCCACACCAACTAAAACCTCTTATTTCCAATGTTAAAAGGGCAAAGTTATACTTACCACCCACAATTTAGGAGGACTGTAAGGGGGTTGATATCTTAACCTTCTAACATTCTTTTATCAGCATTTAATCATTGTTGGGGTTTTCTGGCACACAGAGGACTTAATGGACAGAACGTAGTGGGTGGTGCTGATGATATGTGGGAAGGAGGAGAGAGGGAGGAAAATGATGCACTTTCCATGGCATTGAAAGGAGCAGAATAGACCGAGCTGGCCATATAAATAAAAAGCTGTGACATATCACTGCACACAAACTGTATACCTCGTGTGATTTGTGAGTAGCAATGCTCTCTGCATCAAACCTGTATCACAGAGTGAATTCCTAAGACAGCAAGCGCAACCTCCGAGTGCAAAAACCTGCACCTTTGCTGTGTGCATTCTTTCAGCCTCTCACTCAGGGGAATAGGTTTCATTTTACAAGACACCCTTAGTTATAATGCACTGGGCCCTCAACAACAAACATGAAATATGCATAGGTTCTAGAGCAAAGGGAGGTAAAACTAAGAAAATTAAATGTAGACACTAACGAGAACAAAGAAAAGTCTTGCTTTTAAGATATAAAGGATTCTAAAGAAAGGAGTCACCTGCACAGTCCCTTCCTATGAACCTCACTCAGTTCAGAGAGGAGGACCCTACAACCAAAGCAATCTCAGGCTCCATCTATCCAGGTTTCTGGAATTTAGAAACCAGTATGATCTCTCTCAACTGTTAACCAATTTCTTAAACTAATAAAATAGTCTCGCTGCTTCTGTAGCTACACTTTAATCCCTTAGGGAATCTTCACAGGACGATGGCCAAGTTTTCAGCAGAAAAGGGCCTGAATTGAAAAGAACACCATCAACAAAAAGCCAGTCCTTCTCCATCAGCAATTCTCACGCTCTCATAGGGAGCCCCCTGCTGCTTTGTTCTAGAAATTGTGTGCCTTCTACACAGTATGGGATATGAACAAAAACTCCCAACATCTCCAGTTTTTAAAAGAATGGCATCAAATCAATCATGTAAGAGGTAAGTTTAGAGGCAGCTTTTCCTTTTTGGTACAATAAGAATCTGTGGGGCTGGAGAGAAGGAAGGATAAATTCTCTATTACAAGGTAAATAGTTAGCCATGTCCATATAATCATTTACATATTTTGTTGCCCTATCAGGGGCTATTTGATCAATTAAAGAATATGACCAATGTGGCATACTGTACAGTATTGTGATACACTAGGAAGCTAGATGCATGGTCTGCATAAAAACAATCAAGGAAGAGATTGTATGAGTCAACTCTTCCATTTATGTAGCTAAAAATATAAAATAAAATCTGCCACATTCACTTCATACCCATCATGCAAAAATAATCTAATTGCTCAATCTCTGATAAAGCAATCAACTGCATTTTCAAATACATGGGATATAAATTCACTTCTCATAAGACATTTGCTGTTTAGGCTATTCAAAGCACTTACGATGAATCTTCATTCACAATGTTTTGGTAGCTATTGGAATAATTTTCTTTCCAGTAGAACAGCTCCATTTTATAGATGTGAGGACTGAGAAACCAAAGGGGATGCATTCCAAGGACACTGTTCAATAGGCCTGTCATACACCAGAATCTAAACCGGGCAGTTTCTCCTCGCAGTTTCCGAGGCGAGCATTCCACATCAATAAAGAATAAATTTAAAGAAGGACAAGAGAAATCCTTTGAATTCTGAGGTTCTTGGCATTAAGTCACCTCTGATTTTATTGATCTGTCTGCCTAGAATGGCTGGAGAGCCTGCTTCAATATGAATGCAAAGTCAGAGTTGCTGCCTGCTAGCTGAACCCTCTTTATTTAAGGAACACTGACTTCTCTGGCAGTCACAAGTTCTCTGAGCCTTTTGCCATCCCTTCCAGCTGAATTTCATTTTGCTTGATTCCAGCTGGCCCTGCATAAATTTCTTATCATATAAAAATGCTCCCGATTCTTCTGCCTTCTAACATGAAGGGGAGGAGGAAGACCCTATATGAAAATGATGGGGATGCATGCAAACAAGCAGTGGTTACATCAAGCTGTGACTGAGAGCCATATAGGGCAAATCTTTTGAAATCAGGCAGCAAAGCAGAATCAGAAGAGGTCGGCTGAATAACCTACTAGTAGTCGCTAACAGCAGTACCATAGGAGAAAGAGCAATTTGACTGGCTGTGACCAGTGGTGGTCTCCTTGTGTGACTATATTTCTGCAGGAGAATCCAAATCAAGAGCTTTAAAACACATCTGAACCATGTATTTCAATTGGCATCTCCCCACCACCTCCTCACAGTTCAGATGCCCTCATTCTAATGTAGAGCTTTAGTTTACAATAAAATGATCATTGATTCATTCATTTGCAGCCTCTTTAAAGCCCTTCTTTGCTCTGCTGGAAGATTTTGCTCTTTCTGAAACAAGTATGCCAACAGAGCTGCAGCATATTACTGCTGCCTGCTGTATAATTAGCTACAAACCCACAGCACAAAACTACAGGGATTTACCGGTGCCCTGGATTCTGCTTTTCTTTCCCCCGGGAATCAGCTAGTCTTCCTTGACAAGAAGGGACCTTGGGCTACTCTAATGATATATTGAGAGTTTTCAACTCAACTCTCCAATCTTACAAGTCTAGAGTGCCAAAATAACACAGCAGAGACCAGCAGCTGAGCCATGGATACAGGAAAGCACTCTGGTAAGCACTTAAACCTGCTGAGCATCTTCTCTTCTCCCAGATGCTTGCATCTTATCAGCACACTACCCTGAATGAAGCAAGCACTATAGGGTTTTATTTATTTATAGCTCATTCTGGCCTGCTAACGACAACCCAGTGCTCAAGCTGCTTAAAAAAAAAAATGCTACAAATTGGGTGATTTTGGAGTATCTCAATCTGATCCAAAGAAGGGCTTAATCTCTGGGTGTCAAAGATTATCAGAATTCTTGAAAATGGCAGCAGGCTGTAGATTAGTCACATGGAAGGCTTCTGATTCCTGAACTTCCTCACAACCATCTTCATAAAAAGAAGGTCCAGAGGCCACTCACTGACAGCTAAACATTGAAGGTGCCAAGCAGTCTAAACTCATACATGACAAAAACATGTGCTATCAAAGGAAAACGCAGCCGAACTCTTCTGGATGTGAGACATGAAAAAAAGGAAGTGCTTGAATTAAAACATTATAATAAAGAAGGCCAAATTCACAAGGAGCAAATAGCAGAGAAGGTACAATACAACTTGACTTAACTAAAGCATGGAGTTCCACCTAAGAAATAGGTGGAAATAAACATCAATAGGTCCTCCCCCATTACATATGTATAGAAACATACAAAATATACTTTTTTTTTTTGGTATAGCAAATGTGGAAATTTATTAAAGAACAAATACAGACTCCCATATAGGGAGAGGGAAGAGTCCCACAGAACGGACTCCCACTTGGGGAGGGGGAAAGGGTCCCCACAAAATATACTTTCATCTCCTGCATCAATTTGATGCTTATTTGAATCACAGATAAAGTTTTTTAAAAATGAACTATGTTTGTTAATGTGTATTATTCATGAAAATCATTTGGAGTTATAAATTCTAAACTCCCAGACTGTCATAATATGTACAGCCATATGCACAGCCACAGAGTTTATGGGATAATGTACTTTACATATGTATGTATAAATATAGCTATATTTTAGAAGATCAAATACATAGGCTGACTAAACAACTTATCTGTTTCCAGATTATTCACAGTAATTTAATATGCCCAAAGCTAAGTGAAATCCTGAATGTCAAATGATTCAATGAATTGTCCAAAGTAAAAACATTCAGGACGCTGATTTAGTGTAACAAGCTCTCCATCACTAGTCTAGTGAGTGATAAACTCGGGTTTCAGAATAGGGGGAAAAGACAAATACACATACCTCGGGCTCTAAACCAAGCCTAACTGGAGAAGCAGGAGAAAAAGGAATGCTTAATAATATAGTCTGAGCTCTGGGATTAACCCATGTAAAATACTGGTGGAACTCACCAAAGAGCAGGGCTCATGGAATCTTAGGCAAGAGAATCAAGTCCTGAAAGTCTGGGTAATAATAAAATGTTCTCTCAGTACAGAGCAGCAGCCGTCCAGACTATTCCTGCACCAAGAAAATGACTAAAATAAACTCATTCACTTCTCCTTTAAAAACCATTTGCTAACTGGTTACAAGTCACTGTTAAAAAAAAGAATAAAAGCAAAAAAATCCCCTCCCCTCAAAAAAATTCATACACAGTAGGACATAGCCTTTAAATGCTAAGAAGATAAAGAAAAACACACATATGCCACATGTGTATAGGTTTCCTATTATGCTTAAGTCAGGAAAATCTCTACAGCTGCTGCTATTCAAGTGAAGGAAGTTGAAGAAGAAAAGGGTTATATATATGCCAGGAGCTTCCCTGAGTGAAGCTCTAATAACTGGATCCTCTAGTGAATAAGACCTGGGAATGTCAAATAAATTGCAACTATAGTTCCCAGGAAAAAACTCGGAAGTCTTGGGTAGAAGATCAAGAAGAAGATAACATACTTTGACTGAAGCCTATCTAGCAAGAAAGACGATGCAAAAAGTCATTGAGATTTTCCATAGTTTTCAATTAGCAATAATCGCTCTTTGGATAAACTTCATTGGCTATGATACTGCCACTGCGCAAGGCTTGAGATTAGAAATAAACTGTTTAGTCATCTGCTCCTTTTTAAAAAAAAAATATTGAGAGCGGTAGTAGAAAAAAACACAGTCAAATTACACTGAAACAGAGTAACTAAATGTCAGGAAAAAGTTTCAGTCAAGCAAAATGAGTAAGTGCGAGAGATCTATTGTGCAACATTGTACCTACAGTCAATATTGTTCACTTAAAATTTTGTTAAGAAAGAATATCTCATGTTAAGTGTTCTTTCCACACTAAAATAAAAAATTCAAAGTTTTAAAACATTTCAAGCAATACAAAGCCCTAAAATGAATTTAAACAAAAAAAGGATCAAGTATGTTGGCTACCCAATAACTACCTAAGTGTGCTAAAAAAAAAAAAAAGGGGGGGGGGGGAGGAGGGGTCTTCTCCCGTCCTAGAGGCTGCTCCGCTTATTTGCAATGAAAATCACTTGTGTTCTGCCTACTTCCCTAAAAATCAAAACGTGTTCTTCATGGGATAGGGGTCTTCAACCCAAACACTATCAAAGACATTATCCTGAAAAAATACTCTGCTGTTGTCAGTTTGCAGACAGAAAGCCATGTTTCATTCCAACCCATGAGGGCTAAATCACTAATCAAAAACAAACTGCAGGAAAGGAATTTCACCACGTGACCTTATATGCACAGGAAACTGCAGTCTTGTGTTGATAATATACCTCAGAAAGATATTCATTTCTAAGGACTTTTAGTCTAATTCAAATGAATGACTAGGAAGTGAAGACCAAGTGCCAGGGAAGAAAATGCAAAAATTGGTTAAAGAATGTATCTATTTCCTTCCCCAAGAATTTTTGGTTTGTCAAGCCCAATTGGGAAAAATATTATAAACTTCTGTTTTGCATTGATAAGTAAAATATGAATATTCATATGCCTAGTCTCTGTTCTCATTGAAAATTTTTTAAAGCATGCATTACATGTCATAGAAGAATATCTTTAATATCAGGTGTGGATAATTCTGTAACTACTAAGAACAAGCAACATAAAAATAAGAGTTTGTGCCAGTTGATGTCTTTCTCTCACATCGATGTTCTCTCTCTCTCTCTCTCTCTCTCTCTCTCTCTCTCTCTCCCTCTCTCTCCCTCTGTCTCTCTATCTCTATCTCTAGCTCCCCTCACTCCCAGTGAAAGTAAATTTTTAACTCCATGTTAAGCATGTACAAACCTGAAGTAAACATGGATGGATGAACTCTTTCATCCCCATGACTTGAGCATTAAAAAAACATATATCCTATACCCATGTTGATAGTAGCATTATTCACAACAGCCAAAAGGTGGAAGCAACCCAAGTGTCCATTAACTAATGAATGGATAAACAAAATGAGGTCTACACACACAATGGAATATTATTCAGATTTAAAAAGGAAGGCAATCCTGTCACATGCTTCAATAAGGAGGAACCTTGAGGACATTATGCTAAGCCACACAGGATAGGACAGACACTATATTCAATTTATATGAGGTACCTAGAGCAATTTCATAGTGATAGTACCTAGAATGGTGGTGGCCAGGGGCTGAAGGGTGAGGGATGGGGAGTTACTATTTCATGTGCACAAATTTCAGTCCTGCAAATGAAAAAATTCTGGAGCTGGGTGATGGTTGTACAGCAATGTGAAAGTATTTAACGCCACTGAATTGTACATTAAAATATTATTGAAATGAAAAAATTTATATGTATATTTTACCACAATTAAAAAATGTGTATAGCCAGTCAGAGAAAGATAAATACTGTATGATCTCACTACTCTGTAGAGTCTAAGGAATAAATAAACCGATGAACAAAATGGGGGGGGAGGGAAAAAGAGGTTGTGGTTTTTTTTTTAATTCCTCCAAGAGGTACTGCTATTAACATAAAACTAAGAGGACTGAGTATGATAGTCCTAATTAATTTCTGGTCTAGTGTTGAGCTGTCCATGTGGCTAGAAAACTTGAAATATGTCTAGCATGTATCAAAACATGCTGTAAGTATAAAGTATACATAAATATCAAAGACTTAGTATGAAGAATGAAAGATATCTCATTAATAATTTTGTATTACATATTGAAATAGTATCTTGAATATAATGGGTTAAATAAAATGTTGTTAAAAGTAATTTTATCTGTTTCTTAGTAACCTTTTAAATGTGGCCAATAGAAAATTTAAAATTACATATGTGGTTTGCATTATATAGTAACGCCTCCTTATCTGCAGTTTCATTTTCTGTGGTTTCAGTTGCCCATGGTCAACCAAGGTCTGAAAATAATAAGTGAAAAATTTCAGAAATAAACAATTCCTAAGTTCTGAATTGTGTGGCATTCTAAGTACCTCACTTCATCTCATCACATAATCACTGTCTCATCTCATCACCACAAGAAGGGTGAGTAGAGCACAGTTAAGATATTTTGAGAAAGACAGTTCTATTACTTGAGAAATTCCCAGAAAGACTATATTCACATAACTTTTATTACAGTATCTATATAAAAGCCAAGTGACCGGAACAACCAGTCGCTGTGACACACACTATGGCTGGCCAACCGGCCGATCGGGGTCAGGGCCAGCCGGCCAGCCAACCTCCTGCCCCACCCCCCAACCCCAGCCCCGCCCCAATCGGCCCCCATCAGCCCTGATGGGGTGGGCTGGGTGGACCCCACCCGTGCATGAATTCATGCACCCGGCCTCTAGTGTTACTATAACTCTTCTATTTTATTAGTTATTGTTGGTAATCTCTTCTGTGCCTAATTGAGAAATTAAACTTTATCATAAGTATGTGTAGGAAAAAACAGTATATATACAATAGGGTTTGGTACTATCCGTGGTTTTAGGCATCCACTGGGGATCTTGGAATGTATCCTCCATGGATAAGGCGATTACTGTATCTCTGTTGGACAGTACTGTTCTAGCAGTAGTGATTCTCAATTTCAGTTTTTCATCATAATTATCAAAACTTTTCCAAAAAGTGATCCCCCTGGACTCTGTTTCAAAATAAATCAGAATTGTGGTAGTCAGAACCCCAATATATATAATTTTATAACACTTCCTAGATAATTCTGAGAATCTTTAACTTAGAGGTTAGTGGACACAGTCGTGTCCTTGAGCTTTATAGGACTGGGAGTGGAATGGACACTGGTAGATAGTCTCCAGTAACTTATTTCTGTAGAATAAGAAACAACATGTTTACTACCTGCTTGTTCAAAATAGAACCAAATAGAAAAGAGTAACAGTACTGGAGTTATAAAAAAAAAAGTTGAAATTTGGCTCAAAACTAAGAGACACTAGAATTCTTTTGTAAGGTAAGCAGGTCTATTATATAATAAAGAATTTGACGGCCTTTATTGGCTCCTGAAAGAGAACCTAAATCCTAGGAATTTCTCAAGTAATAGAACTGTCTTTATTATTCAAGAACCCCTTGGATCACACCTGAATTTATGCTGAGAGATAAAATAACTCAGGAGAGGGGCTACTCACTAGAAAGACCAACCATGTGATCAGAAGTGTGCCCACTGGACCTCTGTAAAAGGGAGAGGGGCTGTAGGTTGAGTTTAATCATGTGGCCTATGATTCAATCAATCATGCTATTGTAATGAAACCCTGATAAAAATTCTGGACACTGAAGCTCAGTGGAACTTCTTGGTTGGTGAACACATTGATGTGATGGGAGGATGACATGCACAGGGCAAGAACAGAGAAGCTCTGTGTCCAGGACCCACCCAGATCTTACTCAACGTGTCTCTTCATTTGGCTGATCCTGACCTGTACCCTTTATAATAAAACTAGAGGCCCAATGCAGAAAATTCGTGCAAGAGTAGGCCTTCCTTCCACCAGCTGCCAGCACCAGCTTCCCTCTGGCACCCGGGACCCCGAGCTTCCCTCCTGCACCCAGGACCAAGGTTTCCCTCCCAGAGGGAGGCCCCGCCGGTCGGTTGCAGCCACGGCAGCTTTCCTCGGCCCTCACAGCCCTGACTTTGTCCGGAAAATCATCGGAAGGATGTCCGGTCTAATTAGCATATTATGTTTTTATTATTATAGATAGTGATCATAAGCATAGTGCTTTCTTGAATTCTATCAAATAAGATGTTATAGTGAATTGTTGAACCTGAGCGGAGCCCTCAAATTTGTAGCCAGTTGGTCAAAAAGTGGGGGCCCTCAAATTTGTATCCAGTTGGTCAAAAAATGCAGTGGCCCCATCTGAAGTAGAGCAGTTTTGTGGAGAACTGAGCCCTTAACTTGTGGCATCTGCTCTAACTGGAGGTGGTGAGTGTCACAACTGAATTGCCACTTGGTTTCAGAATAACATCACAATTCCAAACTGTAACAAAAACATTTGTAAGGAAATACAGAATCGTCTAAAACAAAATTCAAGTTGTAATAATTGCACAAATTATATTCTAAAAGGAATACAGCATTGTGATTTAATCAGTACATTTTATATTCCTAAACTATTAGGGACTTTAAATCTAAAAAAATATTAACGTAATTTTTACATTTTTCTGGTTGTCAGGAGATTAGTTTATCTTTCCTCCTTTATTTGTCCTTATCTTTATTTACCTTTAAATCTATACCAGTCATATTGATAATAATACTCGTAATCTAGCAGTGTAGAATTTTATATTCATACAACCAAGGAAGACTTCTGAGAGACCACACACAGAATCACAGTCTGTCCAAGTCTGGTCTTTATCCATGGGGGTGTGTCTACCTGAGATGTTGGGAGGGACAAGTATACAAGTTTTGAAACCATATCAGAAATAATCAAGATTCACACCCTCTAGGCAGAAAGGTGAGTAAGATTTTTTAACAGTTAAGAAGCATTTTTCTCATTTTCCAGTAGGCTATCCCTCACCAAACTGGACACACATCTGCAAATAAAAAAGTAGGACAAGGAGAGCAATTCAGAAAGACAAGGGGAGCGATGAGGAGAGAAGGAAATCACAAGCAGCTCTGCAGCCTGACTACAAATCACTGCCCAAAGGGAAGAGTTGTAGAAAGCAGGAAGAAAAGGAGAATGTCCTGAGAATTGCAAAGAGCATTAAGTACAGCCTGTAGTTCTCTACAATTATTCAAGGAATGCAGGAAAAGAAAGACGACTGAGGGCTGAGCCCATGTGTGCCATGAGTACTTCGCTGCTCGCTGAAGGACAACCATTTGTTTCTAGAAAATGAGATTCTGAAACCCATGGAGGCAAAAATGTACCTAGAGGTGCTTGCAAAATCAAGGACATATACCTTTCTCTGCCAGCCATAAGGTATTTTTGAGGTAGAAAAGTAAAAGGATCTTCTGAGACAAAGAAGAGAAGTACTTTTTCTGAAGATGCCTCTCTGCTCATCTGCTGACCTCTGCTGGATCGACAGTGGCATCCAGTGGCCAAAAGTCTCAGCACAGACTCCTTTGTCTCTAGGAAGGGTTTCTACTGCTTTGGGTGAAGTGGCAATTCAGAACAAAGCTATTTCTGGTGTGTATAACTAAGGATCCCCAAAGACACAGTGCTTTGTAATATAAAGTGAAGAACCAAAGGCTATAAAGAAGAAATGGAGGGGAGCAGCTTAAGATTGCTGTGGTATTTATATTTCCTGTGGTATTACTAAAAAGAATGAAAATACAAAAAGGAATGAACATATGTGTGGGTGGAATTCCTAGGTTTTCAGTGTCTCAAAATAGTTTAAAAATAAATGAGTATACAAGATAAAGTGTTTTCACTTTAAAACCAAAGCAATACTGAAACAAATTTCCATACGTACATTTAATGTTTTTAAGGACTTAGGGAGGGGATATCATGGAATTAGCATGACTTGATTAAGTAATTTACTTGAATTTCAACTTGCTTCTGGAGTGTGATTTTTTAAAATTGACTGCATGTCAATTGCTATGAATTCAGGTGTCTGTTTTTAGGGAGATCATGAAATTGGCTTAGGCATCGCCTTAGCCCCGTGGTCGGCAAACTGCGGCTCGCGAGCCACATGCGGCTCTTTGGCCCCTTGAGTGTGGCTCTTCCACAAAATACTACGGCCTGGGCGAGTCTATTTTGAATAAGTGGCGTTAGAAGAAGTTTAAGTTTAAAAAATTTGGCTCTCAAAAGAAATTTCAATCGTTGTACTGTTGATATTTGGCTCTGTTGACTAATGAGTTTGACGACCACTGCCTTAGCCCATAACAAACATTGAAAGGAAAGGCATTCCACCCAAGATATTTTCACGTTCCAAGTGTTCACTTAAACTGCTAAAAAAGTGATTTTCTGGCAAAGTTCCAGCAAGTTAACTGCTAGGAAATTCTTTCCTCAGTGACACAATATAAGCAAAAACGAATGAAATTATCCTAAACTTTTATCTTAATTAGACTATACTTTCTCTCTCCAAGTCAAAGGTGGAAAAAAAAAAAAAGTGGGCAGAAGAGGCTCTCATCTCCTGGTTTAAATTTGTTCATTTTCTGCTCTGCATTTCTAGCTTTAAAAACATGGAATTGTCATACACATTATTCCCCTTAACTCTCCTGATGGAGTGCTGGCTAGCACAGGTGCACATAACAGCTCAAACTCACCTGTTTGGATGAGATGTGGGCAGCATGAACTGGAATTCCACCACACAGGTGTTATCCTTAAGCTGGCGGTGTTGTACACTGTTAAGTTCATAGGCAATATAAGCCCTTCGAACATACACCTGGTTAAAAAGTAATCCTCAGTAAATACACTTTAAAAACAGAAGGTAAGAGATGATTAGCCCAGAAAAGAGACAATCTTGAAAGAGGTATCTGAGACAGAAGGTGGTCTATAGTGACAGAAGTCTCAAGGCTCCTATAAAAATACCCTGCCTTAACTAATAAAGCTGGAATCTTAAAACTACACCCATGACTGTAAGTGGAAACAAAACTAGCCTGACTCTACTGGATACCTCTAGGTGTGCCATAAACCTTTCATATTAACCTAAACTCAGGAGAATATACAGAGCATATACAACCTAAACTCAGAGCATGTACAACCACGACTATTAATGCATTATGCATAATCATTTAAACAGAAGCAAGCATGAGAAAAATGAGAGTTGCTGATTCTGGGCCACATGAGGAATGAAGATAGAAAAACTTGTAGTATAGTCCAACCTTTTTACTATCCTGAACATTATTTTGTTGTTTAGTTTTCATTTAAAAATCATTTTTAGATTATCTATCATCCAAACACTAGGCAAAAGCAGTAAGGCATAATCTGATATATAACATCTCAAACACACTACTTGACTCAAGAGTTAAGAGAAATAGCAATAGGCTTCATCTCAGCCAAAAACCATCAGTCCAACCTTGGGCACTTCAGACCATTTGCCATGCACAGAAAGTGCTACATAGAATTCTATCAGCATGTGAGATATATAAGAAGCCTTCTCATTAATTGGCATGGAAGTACTGTAAAACACTTAAATATTTTTAAAATTTGGTATTTACTGAGTAGGATACATTACATGCTACCCACAGAATACAAACAGAGTAACTCAAAAGAGCTCGCAACAGACTGGTAGTGATGTCATATTACATAAGATCATCGAAAACACCCCTTTTCCTCATCTTCAAAAAACATACACTTGGCAATTTTACAGCAGTATTCAGGGCCTGCAATTTTTATGTTTAATGAGGTAGTGATCTGTAGTGGAAACAGAAAAGCCTGAGAGTCAGATTCAAATGCAAACTCTTCCACTTATTATCTCTGTGAATTTAGACAAGTCACTTAACCTCTCAGAGTCTCACTTTCTTTTTCATGAAATAATTGTAGGATTAAGTGAGAAAAATAAAGCACATAAAATACAGTTCATTAAATGTTATTACTTTTTTTTCTCATGATGAAATACTTCATAAGAGCTGCTTGACAATTCAGGATATAACTAAAATCCATTTTATTTGGCCTAAATCACAAAATGGTACATGTTCTGATCGACCATATACATTTTTTCACTTATTGTGTTACAGGGAATCCTAATTCATTATGACATGGAAGAATCAAATATATCTAAGAAGTAGAAACTATAAAAAATGTTGGCAGCTGTTTTCCTGTGACTGGGGCCTAGGAGCTGGTGATTAGTTCAGCTGAAACACTTGGGTCAAGTCAGACCATAGTTCAGTTTCAGGGGAAAAGAAGACTCTACTCCTAAGGACCTTAAGGCCAAAGAAAAAGAACTGATACGATAGCCAAATAGACAGAAGAATTCAACCAGAAACCAAGTAAAAGGTTATGTCATGTTACGTTTCTAAGAAAACTTGCCTCCAGCGCTGCCATCCGCACCACCTGGTTGCTGTGGTAGAAGAAGTTTGGTAGGACATCAAAAATAGATGTTTCAGACAAGATGAGTTTCTGGGAGGTACAAAGACAAACTTAAACCATTACAACCAAAAGAGAGCAATTTCAATGGACATATTTAGCATTTGAAGCATTTTAGTGAAACTTAAGATTTTTGTCTATGAATGTCATGTGATGTTACCTTCTTTGTGTCTCAGCTTCCTCAAGCTACAAAACGGGGAAATAATAATACCTATGCTCGTAGGCTGTTGTGAGCATTCAAAGAGTTAATAATTATTAGAATGCATTAATTATATGCTAATATAAGTGTTTATGACTATTATTACCCTTTCTGACATATATCTGTACTCAATTTCTTAAATATTGTCTCAATACTCCACTATGGTAAACCATAGATTTGAACTCCATCTGAAGTCCTCTATTTCAACTATGAACCAAATAAACAAAAACACCCTTCTTCCCTCTCTAGGTTCCCCAGAAGGAAATCTGACGAAAAGCCTGAAGATTCCCTTGGCTAGATATAACAACATTATCCCTACATATGGGATAGATAAATGGAAAGTCATTCCTGAATAAATGATGTTGTTTAAAAAATAATAGTCAAGATCCCTGCAACTAGTAAAATTAGCCAGTACTTTTTTATAAAATCGGCTCTATATAAAGCTTAATAGTAAGCATTAAAATAAAATGAAAGCATAAGAGGTAGTAGACTTCAATAGGACACTTCTATCAAGGCAAGTCTATTTGATTTTTAAGCTAAGCCACAATTCTAACAGTATTTTTAATGAAAAAAAATTCATAAGTATAAATCATTTTAGAAAGTCAAGGTATAAAACTTCATTGCATGAAAAATCAAAATTGATTGATTGATTACTCAATTAAACTATGCTCGGAGTAGAGGGAACAAGAGTGCAGAGAGGTGTAGAAAAGGGCTATAAGCATACCTGCAGGTTCTCAATGCAAAACTGATGTCCGTACATGTCAATAGCTGATAGGAAGATAGACTCTACTTGGTTATGGCGAAGCTCATATGATGGCAAATGGGAGGCAATAAGAACCTAGAGTGAGAGCAAAATAAGAGGCATAAATTCCTGAGGGAGTGATTATTCTAGGCTCCTATTAGGCAGCTCTGATACAAAAGCAATAAATATAAATCTCTAAGTACAGGCATCAAAGATAAAAGAGAGACCAAGTGAAACAACTTCTAGGTCCTGTAACATAAAGCCAATGCCACCAAATACTGCATCTCAGTTGACTCTCACCATGATTTGCGTTGTGGGCAATTTCCCATGGGGGAATGGGGGAAGAGAGAGAAAACAGCTTCAATCAAGTTCCATCAGTGCATGTGATTTACCATTGCAAAGCCGCTAGTCCTCGGGACTGCTTGACTAGCTGTTAATTGGGAATCAGGTCTGGCAGGGAGCAGCTGTGGGGAAGGTGGATGCAGCAGAGCTAGCCTTTTGCAACTCTGAAGTAGAAAGACAGACTAGGAAAAACTGCTCTGACAGCCCCAGGTACTCAGTATCAAGGAAAAGGCATCGGGATGTAACACCAATGCATGTGAGGGGCAGAGAGAGTGAAAGCAGTGTCACAAACAAACAGGGACACGGTAGGACCTGAATACTCTCAGCAGGTCACTGAGAGGTTCAATAACTTTGAGTAGTTCAGTGACATGGATACAATTGTAGAGAAAGCAGAAGGTCACTGAACAGCTTCAAATGCTGCTTCCCTGTCAGTGACCATGCATTGAAACACAAAGGGAGCGACAACTCTTGGCTTCCCTGCTGAAACCTTTTGGAATGGAAATGAAGACTACAGGGTGAAACTAACTGGACTTCTCTGGGGTTGTTCTGATTGCTAGCACCTAAGATTCATTTCATTATCTTTCTGCTTTCCACACTTGATTTCTTTTTCTATACACTTAAAAGTTCTCACCTGCTTCTAAGCTCCCTTTGAGAAGTAAGAAATGTTGAGTCTATTGCCTTCCTCCACATGACCCTGATTTACCATCACAGGGCTAAGCAGGAAGGATAGGGAACGATAACAGGATTTTATATGGGGAAAGGGCTCCTATTTTAAAGATACTCAACATTAATCTCATCTCTTTTGAAAAAACATATACCACATGAAAACATTTGTTCCGAGGGCAATGGACATAGACATCTGCATTTTGTAAGTTGATGGAGTAAAAGCTCATTGTCCAATCTATGAAAACCATTCCTCCCTCACGATAACCAACAAGTGTCCTTACCTGGCGTGCTCGGAGTGCCACTTTAGCATTGGTGGTCTTACTGAGTTGAGTTAGCTCTGTGAGGATATTCAGCAGCTCATCAGTGAGCGTAGGGTCCCGGCCACACAACTGATCCTGGTTGTTTATGTGGAAAAGAACATACATATCCACATGAGAAGACTCTGAGGTGGCTAGGACTTTGAAATGGGGGAAAGGGAATAAAAACAAAGTCAACATAGCTGGATTAATAAAAAATGCAAACTTTCCGGTATTCTTTTGTTTTTTATCTCAAACAATGTGGTAAAGATGATCCCAAAAGATGTTGCTGCTAGGGGAAGAAGCCTAAATCCCTCAGTCATTCCGATTCAAAATTCCAAATGTATTTCTTTATAAACTAACACTATACTTTTAAAATTCAGAAGAAATCATCAGAGATCATTAAAAGGGGTTAAGGGTTTCTGAGTTAAGAAATAACAGGTGTTGTGTTAAGAGGTTTTAAATAATATAGTGACTAAGGCTTCCTGTTCCTTTTCCCACTTTAGGGGGAAAAAGCAAAATGTAAAGGAAAAGGAACCACTCTTGGTGATTTTCATTCCACAAACCAAATGTTCAGCATCCCAGGAGGGTGCAAAACAGAAACACAAGAACAAAGTATTCATTTATAAACACACACTAAATAAAAACACCATCTCATATTCTGACAATTCTGTACCCAAAAATCATTTATCCTCTCGCTATACAAGAGTCATTCCACAATATATAAACATGGTGAATCCTTAGATGGATTAGAAGGAAAAAAAGCAGCTCCTACAACACAATCCATGGTTTATTCAGCACTGGGTCCTTTCTCTCTTAAGAATTAAAAATTGTTAAGAAAAATATCATATTTTGAGAAAAATTTTCTTCTCCAGTGGAATGTCAGTTTATTCCCTAAATTCATCCATGTAATTTTCATCTAAGCTGAAAAACTGCAGGTGCGGTTTTTATAAAGGTCTTTTTGAAAGTTACAGAGCTACTTGTAGTTGTAGTTCTTAATACCAAACCACATAAAATATACACGTTCAGGTATACCAGCAGTTCCCTCTACTTGAAATTTGAAATAATTGCCTTTATATTTAGTGAATTTTTATTCTCCCCTTACTATCAATAGGATATGAAAGATGACCAGATCCTAAAAGGCTTCCTGTTGCTGCTTTTTATTCTCTTCCTTACCTTGATTACCAGCCATTTTCTTGAAGAATCTCCATTCATACTTAGACCTTCCCCATCTCAGAATAGTCTTTATAGTCCATGACCCCAGCTGTATAAATAAAAGCTTGGGACTTCTGGCTTTTGGAGCAGATGTTAATTTCTCACAATACTTTTTCTACAACCTCTACTACTTTCCACATCACAGTTTTGAAGTGCTCAACATCACTATGCTGGAAAGAAGGCTTCTCAAACATTTCAAAGCAGAAATACTTTCTGGTTCCCCAAGCCACCATCCAGAGCTCTGCTCCGACTGTCCAGAGTTGTAAAACACATGATGTGATTAATAGTTAAGGAAGTGCACGTGCGTCTTGTTTTCATCTATTTAATGCAGGAATTCACTCATCTAAGTGGGAAGAAGACAAGCTGCTATGAAAGTGACTATAAATCCAGCGTTTGGCTGAGCATGTAGTCAGTCACAGACCAGAGAACCTATCCCACCTATCCTAAGGAATAAACGCAAAGAGGGAGAAAATGCACCTCATCGTTTGTTGAGAACCAACAAGCAAAATAGAATTTCAAGGGAATACAGAGTGAGGTAAAAGTAGATTTACAGCTGTTCCTAAGTAAAATACAATAATTAAAAAATACAAGAATAAATTGTGTTTTACAACTTACTTTTGCCCCCACCCTGTATATAAAATTACCAAGAAAAGACCATAAAAGGACAGAAGGAAAAGGATAACAGTGGGTAAGGAAACCAAGATAAAGTTTTCCTACATAAATCCCTCTTTACTCATTGTTCCTAATAGAGAAAATATATTTCTTTCCGAGGTCCTCACTTCAATCATCACACTGGCCCACTGAAATATTTAAAAACCTAAGAGATGTCCTGGGTAATGCTACTCTGCAAATAGCCAGACTGAAGTCTCAACATTAACAACAAAAGCCAACATAACAAAATGAGAACACTAGCCACCTACCCAACCATTTCCTTGAAGGAAAATCTAGGTTTACCTTTTGAGATTAAACTAAAATAAATAAGTAAAAATAAAGTTACTGTCTTAAAACTACAGATCCTGTCCCAAGTTAAAAAGAAAAACACACAAAGTCACTTAAAAAAATTTTTTTTTAAGTTTCATCTTTCCACTAGGAGAGAGAGTGAGAAAGGGGGTAGGAAGAAAAAGTATCTGTAAGAAAAGTGAACTATGGAGATTAGAAAATATAGTATGCGTTCAGTATCACCAAATGACAATCTTCCTGAGCTCTGTGATAAAGTACAGAAACCAGACCTTTTTGGGATGTTTATTCCACAGTAAGAATAAACCACTATTTCCATTATTTTATCCTGACTTGGAAATTTTCCATTCAAATATTATTTTCTCAATTGTCATCATTAGTACTTAGTCAAAGATTGGCAATAGAAACTTATGTGTAGAGTAATCTTTGCAACCCTGTCTCATCCTTGACCTAGACACAGTGTAAATGTTATTAAAAAAACAAACAAAAACCACCAGGGAAAACCTTTCTGTTCATCAGAACCACCCATCCCAAGATACAAACATCCAAAAACAAGTTTAGGGTCCTCTTGCCTAAAAGACAGACTTCCTTCGGGCAACTGGACAGCCCAACATCACCATCTAGTCCTGGTGAACATTTTGCAACAAAGACATTAAATGGTAACTATGTCAACAGATGTTTTCTCATTGCAAAGCAGTTCATTTAATAAGCCTACCTTTTGGGATTACAGGACGCTTGCATACGTCTGCAGGCCCAAGTGAAAATTATTATTCGGTAATGGTTAATATTGGTACCATACAGTATTTCTTGTTTTTCTTAACCTGATGGTGGCTAAATGGTGGGAAATATAACATACATGCTTAAGTATCAAAACCGTAGCCAAGTTGACTGCCAGAAGAGCAGAAGGTAATCCAACTTGATCTTAGCATTTTAAGATATGAAGGCAATTCAAAATGAAAAGAATGTGACCTAGTGTGTAATGAGCTCAAGACATTAACTACATTTAGCTGGGTGAGGCACTAATCCCAATACCAGCAACGGTCTGGTAGCTTATTCCAGTTTGTTCAGTAAACCAGGTTCGCTGAGAAAAACATTCTTCTTTATCACACATTGAACAAAATTATTTGCAGTCATGTAAAGAGGAGGGAGAAAAGGCACTGATTAGCATTTTAAATGATCCCTGCCTAAACCAAACAGGCTCACAGGCATGGCATTACTCACAAGGAAGCATGGTTTAGATCATGTTCCTGTGGACCATATCAGAAATAAGATATAAGTAGTAAGGGGATAACTACTCAAGTAGTCATTATGTACTTACTACATGGCTATCTAGACAGCTATGAGGGTGTTGATACATTTTACTGGTACAAAATTGCTTAAGTTGGCTTAAAGCGTCTCCTAAATATCTCTTAGTAAGCATAAACAATGTCCTAAGCTGTTTCCTAGAAAATTAAAGAAATAAGAAGAGCTTTCAAAATAATAAACTTACTGTTCGTCTTCCATACTTTGTTTTCTACTGTGGCATAATATTTCTCAAAATGGAGAAAGCTTGACAGAACTTTTGCATTTTACTTGATATTTTGTTATCCCAATAGGGTCAAAGATTAGAAGAATTTTGCTCGTGAGTCCTTGAGGCATGTTATCACTAGGCAAGTTATGCTAATACCTGGAAGGGATGAAGGCTTCCTTGAAGCAACCCGCGTTCCGTAACACTGATTCACAGAAGCCCGGATTTTCTTGAGCCTTCACTCTAGGTTCAAAACCCCCAGAAATCATCATCTAGCTCAGCAAAGCACACCATCAACACTCCTACTTCTAGAAAGCAGGGATTGGAATGCCGGGCACAAAACCATCCATCAGGAAGCTAAGGTAAGCAAAGAAAGTGAAACCAGCTGAGAATACAAACTAGGGGATTCAAGTGCTGCTGGGTCCAGGTGATACCTGGAAAAGACAGTCAGACCTACAGAAAGAGGAATCCAAACAACTAAAATGGCTTTGACCAGCTACCACCAGTAATGCAGACGTGGGGTGGGGGGACTTGACCACTGCCACAAAAGGAGAGAGGAAGCCCATGTCTGGCATTCATTAATATCAGAGCAGAAAGGAGCACATTCTGAGCTTTCATCCCCGATCCTTACGTCACCGCTAGCAGGCCCTCAGCTAAATCATATCAATTAACGTCTTGATTTCCAAATCTCTAAAATGAGGTGAAAACAGCTGGTATTTCAAGTTAATTATATGAAAGCCTACAGATCCTCCTATGTTTATCGAGTTTTGTTTTCTTTTTAAAAGAAAAATGTGAAATGCCAAAACAAAGAAAAGGACAAATCCATCTTTCTGGTTCACATCTTCAACCTTCCTCCTCCCCCTGCCTCCTCCTCCTCCTTTTCCTCTCCTCCCCATCTTATTCCTGCAAACCCAAACACTAACAAAGTGCTCAGTCTGTTGGAAAGAAAGTTTTGGCACTATCCATGCAGGTAAGAAGTAATCAGGATGACAAGGTGGGGAGAAAAAGAACAGCAGCAAGTCAGAGTCCCATTGGCTTCTGCCTGTCCGACTGGCAAAAGCAGAAAGCAAAGCCTCAAACCAGTTCTCTGACAGGGCCCAATGCCTCGGCTGCACCCCCGTGTAATTACACACTTGAGTGACTGGACTCTGAAGAAAATTGAAGGCCTGAGCTCCGAACAGCTGCCATTTTCTCTCTCCATCACACCAGCGTGATTACTTGAGAAATGAACAGCCCCGGCTCAAAGCTACTCCAGAATTCTCAGAGGAAATATGGCTCCGTGTTCCAATAATGAGATTCTTAAGGCAAGCGTTACTTACAATCACTCCGCAAAAGGAGCGAGCCGAGCCCCTATATCTTACAAATTAGAATTTAAGAAACCCGGCGACAGTCTTAGACGATCATTACTCTTCTGCTGCTCCAAGGATTCTGGGCTTTGGTCTATTTTTAGTGCAGAAAACTGTTAAGTCCTTAAAAAGGTAATCATAATAAAATGAAAACTCACCATAATTAGCTTCCTAAGAAGGCAAATTCCAACCCATTTTAGGGTCAAACAGACAGATTCTTCTACTCCCTTATCATTACCCTTTTTTATCAGAAAGTCCTGGCTTTATCCAAATGAGAATTAGCAATCTTTGTATTAAAATTTTTTTAGAAAAGTCTAACTAGTCAGAGATTTCTTCCCTCTTTTGACTGAGAAAAAAAAAAATCAGTCAAGTTGCCACAGATAATATCACTTGTCAAAACCTGTCACTTGGGGAAACTGAAATGCTACATAGTACTGATATATTTTTTCCTTTCAAATGCATATCCTGGTTTCCCCACCATCTAGCCATTCTAGGCTAGCAAAGGTAATGAACTCTCCCTGCAATTACATACTTTTAAAAGTGGGTATTCTAAAAAATGTTATATCCTCTCCAGTTAACCAGCTAGGCAGATAACTGAATGATTGGCACTGTTGTTAACCAGAGATGTGAGGTAGATAGTTTCCCTTCATTCTTATATATGAAATTTTAAAAAAGCGTGAAAATTTATAGCTTTTTTTCTTCCAAGAAGGAATAATGGAATTAAGGTATCAAAAATGTCAATTCCACAAAGGGACAAGAAAGGAAACTCTAGAAGCCAAAGGTACTCTAGTCCCCCCAAAAAGACACACATGCAAGAACAAGGCAATTGTTCATAGGATGGGGGACTCTACGAACAGTCCTACTGTTCTCTGATTCCTAGAATTAACAGAAAAATCAAAGAACGAAGGACTTAAAAATCATCTTTAAAAACCCTTAAGTCCACAAAAATTCCATACATTAGTCAAATGTATGTTAGCCCTATCCACATCGACTAGTCTCACTGTTCATTCTCACCTTCTACTGTCATATTACTAGGTTATGGGGACAAAAGCATGTTATCTACTCCCCAAACAATACTGAGCTTAGATTTCCATGTGAATAAAACAGAAAGGGATCAAAAAAGATGCAGAATACATTTAAATATCTTCCTTTGGTAGGGAAAAGACAGCACTGGAATTCTAACAGTTGTTTTTTGCTTTTAAGTTTTGGACATGAGAAACATTGCTGATATTCATGAAACAAACCAGTTACAATGAAAAAGTACACTGGCTGGATAAGACTAAATTTTAAAGCTACTGTCATGAGTGACAACAGGAATGAAGAAGCACAGGGCCTAAGTAGAGTCAAGAGATTGGAGTCCCTGGGCATGATTGTATGCATAACAGCCGGAACAATTCTTTCTTGAGTGGAGCAGGTTCCTTCAGGTCAAGGACAAAGACAGATGTGAGAAATTGTTAATCCACAACCCGAGCCCCACTCATCTCACAATTATAAAAGACAGGAGCTTTTCCTCTGACCACAGCCACCAGAAGGAGAAATACTTTTTTTTTCATATTATTAACCATCCTTACAGGTTCTGAAAAGTTGTACTCACAATAAGCATTGTGACCAGAAGATTCTTCTTGGTGACTTGAGCGTGAGAAAAGATATAGTTCAGTACAGTGTTCATGTCACTCTTATTCTCCTCTCGAAGAGCGAAGACACATTTGTCATAGTGACCTGCAAGCAGCAAAAAGAATTGGTCCTCACCCATGTATGAAGGTTCACGTTTACATGCTATTTGCTTTTTAATGTCTCTACTTCACCTGATAAGCTGTGAGAAGAACTATCTTGAGAATTTTCTTGGAGGAGTTTGGACAGAATTGGCAGTCTGGTTTAGTCAAAGGAGCAGTGGACTACGAGTAGGCAATCCAGTATAAGACCTGAGCTCAAAGCCTCGCTCGGATCCCAATATCCTATGTGCTCCTGGAAAAATCACTCTACCTCTCTGAGCCTGATTTTCATTAAAAAGAATTGAGAGGTGGAGGAGGGTGTACAGAAGAGACTAAGGGGTTGCGGATAACTCCAACTCCCCACACTTACTCGAAACTCTCTCATAGCTTCCTGGAATGATTTCCTTACAAGAGAGGGTTCTGCTGCTTAAAAAGAAATGTCAATACCATTAAACCCGATGATCTTTAAAGCCTACTCCAAGTTAATATTCTGGTTCCATGTTTGACTCACTGAAAGTGTTTCACCCTAACTAGAAGGAACAGTTTTAGCTAAAAATAAAACAATGCAAACTTCTCAACAGCCACAAGAAAGATGACTGCAACCTCTGGAGTCAACATTTTCCCTTGTTAAGTCCATGAAACTACTAAGAAATGCCTAGGAATTCCTAATCCAAATGAAGGCATAGATCAAGGAGAACATTGAGTCAAAAGGTCTGCAGGGAGAGCAATTATGTATATTTTCACTGGCCTTTTACAAGGCCACCAGGGACAGGTTAGTTCTAGCCAAGAAAGCTATGTTTTGCAACAGAAGCATAAGCTTCAGATATACTGTAGTGATATCCACCATGGGATATAAGTAATAGTCACTTCTTTAGGAAACAGCTTACCTCAGAATTAAATTTCCAAGTATAGGAGAATTAGAGTTTGAGTAATCTCAAGGGTGAGAATTTTATGAAATCATGAAAATACTAAATGATTATCGCCTCAGTTCAGATTCCATGTTAAGTTACAAACCAAAACGGTGGTATTCAAACTGCATTACCATGGATTGATTCCCAGAATACTAAGGACACTAAACCAGGGCAACTCTGCTTTCATCTATTTTAAATATTAAAGATGGATGTACTTTTTTTTAAAACATGAAACTAAATATATTTGAAAAACAGTGGACTACAATATTTTAAAAAGCTGCCAATTTCATAAAAGACCCATTTAGAACAAAATGGAAGCTGTTTAAAAATTGGATGTCCTATATAAATTCATATTTCTCCCAACCAAGACTTAGCTTTGAAATGACAACAGAAATATATCTTGGTAACAGGAATTACTAGCACCAGAAGAAGTAAAAAGAATACCCAGGGAAAAGGCAGCAGAGACACTAAGCAGAAAGCAAGCAATGATATCAAGTGTTCTCTTTTTTAAAACTTTTTATTGTGAAATACACACACAGAGGAATAAACATTTGTGAAACCACCATCTATCTTAAATAGAACATGTTTAGTGCCTTTGAGGGGTCCTATGTGCTCCTCCTCTGAAACAGTTACTAAGCTGAATGTCATGTTAATCATTCTTTAACATTTCTTTACATTTATCACAAATGTATACATAGTTTCATTTTCCCTGCTTTTCAAATTAGTAACAATGCAATTATTGTGTATGTATCCCTCAGTAACTGGTTTCTTTCCCTTAACATTACATTTTTGAGATTCATCCTTTTGTTCACATGTGTACCTTTGTTCATCCATTCGCACTGCTATACAGTAATCCATTGTAGAAATACACTGTACTCGATTTCAATTATTTATTCTACTTGTGTATATTTAAATTTTCCTGTCTTTCTTACTATCATGAACAATGCTGCCACAAACAGTCCTGTATATGTCTCCCAATAAACATTGTTAGTTTCTCTCTAGAGTATATTATCTAAGAGTGAAACTGGTAGGTTGAAGAGTATATAAAAGTTCAACTCTATTAAGTATTGACAAACCATTTTTTAAATTAAATATTTAATGTTGAAAGTATTATATATACTTGTGGATCTATTTTTGAGCTATTAAGTTTCATTGGTCTACTAATCTGTCCCTACAATAATATTGTCATTTCAAATACCCTACTAAAATTTGTATTACAATGTTAACAAATCTACAAATGAATTCAGAGAGAATTAATATTTTGCAAGTGTATATTCCAATCTAAGATTATGATATTTATTTAGATTTTCTTTATTATTGTTAACTAGTTATGATTTTCTCCAAAAGATGCTTGTACATTTATTTTCTTGGATTTATTCCTTAGTATTTATTTTGGGTTGCTATTTTAAATGGTATATTGCTTTTCTAAACAACTGTTCTACTATACAGAAATACATTTGAATTTTGTATATTGCCTTTTGTATGTAGCAACCTTTTAAACTTCAAATAATTATAATAAATATGTGGATTCTTTGAGACTTTCCAGGTAGATATCATACCATATCTAACAGTGGCAAACTTATTTCCTTACTCCTTTCCAGTCCTCATACCTTTCATTCTTTTTCTTGTCTTACTGCACTAGCTAGGATATCAGTATGATGCTGAATAGAAGTAATGATAGCAGTTGTCCTTGTATTATTCATAATCTTAAAAATAATACTTTTAATATTTCACCATTATGTATCCTATAGATTTTTGATGGGGAACCTTTACATAACTGAAAAAGTTCCATTTCATTCTTCATTTGCCAAAAGTTTTCATAAATGGATATTAAATTTTGTCAAATGCTTTCTCCCCCATATCTGGAGATGATGACCATGTTTCTTCCTTTTAAAGTTAATATTAATATTTTTAATATTAATCGAGCTTACATTAGTGGTATAAAACCTACTTGGTTATGAAGTATTATTTTGTACATTGCTAGATTCAGGGTGTCAATATTTACTTAAGGATTTTTACTGGTTATGAGTGGCTGAGCCATCCTTTAAAGCAGGGGTGGGGGATGTTCAGCCTGCAGGCTGTATAAGGCCCGTGAAATCATTTGGTCTGGCTCGCCAAGGCAACCACAGGCGGAACTGACTAGAAATGCAATAAATCTAGGTGCTTTTTTCATAGCAACATAAATATATATTAAGTGAATTATATTAAGTGAATGATGTTATAAATATCCAAATGGCCTTTGGCAGAAAAAAAGGTTCCCCACCCCTGCTTTAAAGAATACAAAGGGAGCAAAAAAAATAAAAGAAAATATTATGTAATATTTCAAAGTATATGGTACTTCACTGCCATCTTGTGGCAGGAAGCAGTATCAGCAGTATGAAGCTGTACAATCTTAGCTAGGGTATTTCACATTTAGAGACTTTATACATCATTTAGTGAAGCTCTTCAGAGAAAGCCAGGGATAAATTCCACCTAAATGGTACACGGAAAAGGAGTGGAAAATCTGAACCTTTTTCAGATGCCTGTAGTTCAATCCATGGATTAGCTGCTGAGAGGCAAGCTCTTCAGATAGGGTTTCTCAATTTCAGCCTGGTCATGATTCAACCAATTCTCTATACACGGTCAAGAAGACATCAACAGGGAATGCTAATCTCTACTAGAAAAATTATCTCAGTCCTTTCCCAGAAGCACATGGATTCACAATCTCATCAAGCTGTGTTTTGTTGTTCTTTCTTTGGCAGTGGTGGGTTAGAGAGGCTTAATTTTTAAGGGAGTGGTGAAAGGAGGAAGCGTTATTAATGGCAAGTGTTAGCCACTGGCTGGGCTGCTGCACAGTCCTACAGGGAAACTTTCTCAGATACAGAGTCCTCAGAAAGAGGCTTACCGTTCTGAAACTGTGTCTCTACTCGCAGGTACTGCCGCAGCAGATCCATCACCACAGCCTTCATGTGGCCTCGGATGCCACTTCGATACCTAGGCAAATAGAACAAGTCTCCACTGAAAAACCTGATGGGCTAACACTATTAATAACAGACTATTAAATAATAAACCCAGAGCCCAGATTTACTTTGTAGAGTTTCCACGGAACATACTTTCCCTCTGAATATATGACAGCACAGGGGCCAGCCTAAAATCAGCTAACTGGATTAATTCAAATCTCAAGCTTAAAAGAAATCTGGCTACAGACAAGATTTTTTATATATATATAAAGAAAAAGAGAGAAAAGATGAATAAAAAACAAACAAAAAACTACTTGACATCCCTACCTACTCTGGGGTTCAGTTCCCACACCTGTGAAATGGCTAAGAGATATCTAAAAAATCTACAAGTATCTTCCTTTAGTCCAATAGTTGGTTCTATAAGTTAAGAAGAAATGTTACATTTAGGCCTTGTGCCAGAAGAAAAATCAGGGGTTTTATCAAAATTGCAAGAAAAAATAAAATGTCATTTCTGTGCCTTAATAATTGACAGAAGGAAGTAGAATAGAAAGAAGTCATCACAAATATTGGGTATAACAGCTCACAATTCTAAGATATTTAGAAGATATAAGGTATTCTCTAAGATATCAGTGCTTTCTAATTTATCTAAGTCAAACCTGAAGTAAATCTCTTTGTGACTACTTAGAAGAAAGGAAGGTAATGAGGATGGATAGGTCCGGGCATCTGGAGTTACATGTAACTACCTCTGTACCAGCTGGACAATGCTCTGAGTGTTCATGAAGAAGACTTCCCGTTCAGATTTCCGGTTCAGTGTAGCTGCATGGCTATCTAGGATGTTGGCAATCTAATGTGTAAGAAAGAGAAAAAAATGAAACCCAACCCAACGAAGAGACCCAAAGCATTAACCTGTATAATATCACCACTAAGAATCTTAATTATAACATGATAATTTCTATCTTTTATATGTAGGGAGCAGCTGAAAGTTACTGGGCATAGATTAGGGGCTTGTGTTAAATAAGCAAACAACTTTTACTTCTTTTTACCCTTTCCCAAATGAATTAATGAGTGCATCACAAAACCTACCAGAGGCCATGACAATCAAGATATATCAAACGTCAAGGTCCAAACTTTACTCCCCCCTTGCCTAGCTTTACTCCCTACATGCAAATTTGCTTTAAGGATACACATGCTGCTGAGGTGGTAAAGAAGTCTTTGATAATAAAACTGTGAATATCCCTCACTTTAAATTCATAAAGATATCTCTGATTTGGGTATATGTTCCTCATAACCACAGATACTTTACATGTCACATACAGTACTTTAATTACTGGGCTTGTATTGTGTGGCAGTTTTTTGAAGGGTACAATGCTTAAAACTTTAACAGCACAACATCCAGATAGTAAAGAACTGGTGGCCATTAGAAAATGATACTATTGCTCTATAAGTACCTGCTGGCTGGGAAACTGACAGAGGACTGATGTGATGTTGCTAGCATACTGAGCCATTTCCTTCTTGATAGACTTCTCCACGTTGGGGGGGATGCGGCCAGATACACTGGTCATGATATCTTGCAATTCTAGGAGAGGTAAGGAGGGATCTCTGAGGGTCTTCATCAACCGCTCTACCCAGTCTTTTACCTAAGAAGAAGGGAATAATAAAATAGGATCCAGACAAGTTAACACAATAAATAAAATGATATACCGTATTTTCCGGCGTATAAGATGACTGGGTGTATAGAAGATTTTCCTGGGTTAAAAGTCGTCTTATACGCCGGAAAATACGGTATCTGAATTCACTATCATATAGTACTTACTTTGAAATTGCAATAAAAGCATCTAACACTGCCCAATTATATGTGAAGTCAATAAAATGCATAAGAAGCAAGGATTTAAAGACTTCAGCTCCCTAAACTAAAGGGGAAAGAGGTTCATCTAAAAAAAAAAAATTCTTTTGCAACTTTTAAACTATCTTGGAGAACAGGTACCTTACCTTATTTGTACATCCCTTCCCAAAGAGAAGTGATTCATACCCTGCTGCTAAAGAAAGGATCTGGAAGGCAGTATCCATTCATCACGTTGACCAGGTTGTCCAGGACATAGTGGAACACTCGATGGAGCTTCTCGCCTCTAAGTGCTGTGCTCTGGATCTGTGGCAGACTGCCGGTGTGAAGCTCAGCCTGTCAACCCCAATGAGAAATCAAATCATCCACTACCTTCTATGCAGGGTGCAAACATACCACTCCAACTTAGAATCATCATTCAAAAATCAAGACATCCCTTCACCATTTGCAGCTATAAGGAAAGAAGGCAATGGAGGAAGCATCATGAAAAAAAAAAAATCATAGAATCTTATTATCATAGTAACTCCTGCAAACTCTAATTTCATTAATACTATAAATACAAAAATAAGGCATAAGATCAGGAGGAAAAGCTTAAGAAAAACTGGCAAACCAAGCATAGAAATCATTTGCCCCTCCAAATTACCCGTCATGTAATTAGCTCTTAGAAAGCAATTATTTTTTAAATATGTTTTTATTGATTTTAGAGAGAGAGGAAGGCAGGGGGAGAGATAGAAACCTCGATGCATCAACATTGATCGGCTGCCTCCTGCACGCCCCCAGCTGGTAATCGAGCCTACAACCCAGGCATATGCCCTGACCAGGAATCGAACCTTGACCTCCTGGTTCATAGGTCGCTGCTCAACCTCTGAGCCACACCAGCCCGGCTAGAAAGCAATATTAAAAGTCCCTTCCTACTTGCCTGCTGGACCTTGCTGGGGTTATCCAACTGCATTTTGGCTATTACACAGCCAGGGTCAAGAGCTGCTCCAGGCCGCTTGACGTAATGAATACAGCCAGACTCTATAGCTGTTAAGGTCATTACCATCTTCATCACCTATAATGAAAAATAAATAAAATTATAATTTAATCTCTCTTTACACAGATGAATGATTTAAAGAGGTCACTTTTCCCCTCATCATCTAAGTTGGACTGTATCTTACTCAATCCAGAAAAATGGAAATCTACCAAAATCTCCAAGAGATTACCAAGGAAGGCAATTAGAAAATCTCTCAAGATCTAGCTTTAAGGATTAATAACAGCTACTGGAATTTCCTATTTTTAACTGTTTAAATCCATTTTTTCATAATTTCTATTTTTACATTTTTTGTACTTAGAAGTGATGAACAATTTAGTCTCCTCATACTCTCAGATCTAAATGCTCACTCTGTCTACATGAGATACCCAAGCTAAAATCTAAAAGTCATTCTTTACTTTTTTTTCTCCCTTATCTACAATTATGAAGCCCAGCCAAAAACATCATCCGAACCTCTCAGAAATCTTTTTCTCATGCTAGCTGTTTGGTTTAGGCCCTCATCATTTCTGGCCTAGAGTACTTCAAAAACCTCCCAACTGAGTTCCCTACCTGCTATGCACCTCCAACAAGAACACTAAGAGCAATCATTCTAGAACCAAAATCTTACCCTAACACTTTTCTATGTAAAATCCTTCCATGATAGTCTAAGCTTCTTAGTATGTTTTATAAGGTCCTCCATGATCTCAAATTGTTTACTTATTTAGCATCTTTGCTTGCCATTCCCATTAAAACTTAGTCCATTCTCAAGCAATACCAATATGTACTTGCGGTTCCCTAAATATACCATATCTCTTGCTTCAGTGCCTTTGTACATGGCTGTTCCTTCCCCTTTAAACATTCTTCCTTGCCCTTCTTCACCTGATCCATTATTATCTATCTCTCAAAACTAAAATCAAAGTCCCTTCTCTCAGAAGTCTTCCCTTAATAGCCACCTTCATCCACCCAGCTCCACACTAACTTGAGTTAGGTGGCCCTCTGCACTCTAGTGCTTGGCTCTATCAGAATCATATTTTATTACTTGTCTGTTTAGTGCCCCCCCCCCCACCTATCATATTTTTCCTGTATAATCAGCACATAGCACAATACCTAACACTCAATAAGTGCTATTGCAGCCTAGTATCTATTTTTAGAGCTAGCAATTCCTCATCTGTCAAAAAAAAAAAAAAAAAAAAACAACCTCTGAGCTTTGCATTTATTGTTAAAATCTTAAGATTCCTAGTCCCAATTAAACTAACTGATGCTCTTTCCTGTCTATTTTCTATTTGCTTTCAGTTACTCTTCAATCCTAGTCTATCCCAGACAACCCCATTCCTACCTCTCCTCCCATAAAACAAAAGCCCTGTCACCCCTCCAACCTCAATCTCAGCATAGCACTGGCCAGAAAACACATGGCCTCCATCCTCCACAATGTACTGGATTAACTTCCCAGCAGAAGGTGAGCGCATCACTGAAGGGTCATTCTCCTTCTCAAACACACAGGTTTTATTGCCAATTGTGATTCGATATCTAGGAGATAAGTACGGTATGTAAGCCAATAAATCACCTAAGGAATTCTACCATAGAGAATGGTAGAATAATGTAATTCTTTAAAAAAAATACAAACTAATAACTTTATTCTATATAAAGACATGCACACAGGATACTCATTTCATCTTTGTTTATAATGCTAAATAAGCAAAATTTCCTTCAATAAAGATTAGATTAAATCAATTATGATACATCCATATAATGAAATACTATACAACCATTAAAAATAGGCATCTCTATTTAAAAAAACAACAACCCACAAAGATGATAAAGATGTAACAGCTAACATTTCTTAAACCCTTATTATGCCCCAGACAAGTTCTTTAGCACTTTATATATGTTAATTCATTTAACTGTCACAACATTGATTGGTGTTGAACAATCTACAACAGTGGTTGCCAACTGGTGGTCCATGAGATCCAAAAGGTTGGCAACCACTGGTCTACAATATATGTTAAGGAAAAAATAAGATGCAAAACAGTATCTAAATATTATTTTTATTTATGAATGCATTTAAAAGAAAAAAACAGTACATATACACTGAGTGGCCAGATTATTATGATCTCTAAATGCATAATAATCTGGCCACTCAGTGTATATCCTATATAATAAAAGGCTAATATGCAAATTGTCCCCTCGACCAGGAGTTCGACCAACAGGCAGGCCGGCCAACCACCCATGTCCCCTCCCCCTGGCCAGGCTGGCCGGACCCCACCTGTGCACGAATTCATGCACCAGGCATCTAATATATACTGAGTGGCCAGATTATTATGTGTTCAGAGATCATAATAATCTGGCCACTCAGTGTATATGTAACTTGTAGATGCACATAAAATTCAATACATAAGAAACTATTAACAGTAGCTCCTTATAAAGAGGAGAACTTATTTTTCATATCTACTCACATTGAAGTGGTAAGAGACAATATTTTTCATTGTAAACACATTTTTGTACTCTTAAAATTTTTGTTAAGTGCATGTGCTATTTTTTTTTAATTAAAGTAGAATACCAAGATTTTGAAAAATTCCAAGAGCTAGTGACTATCTGAGAGGAAAGGTTGATACAATGACCAACATATGGATCTCAAACAGCCACTCACCTATCCACTTCTTCCTTCATGTACGTGGTATAACTGCTGCCATCATAGGACAAGAGCAGTCCCCCGTCACTCAGCCGATGCACGTCGACTTCTACACATGAGCCGTTCATGATCACCACATAGGAGTTAGGGGACTGTCGAGTCACCTAGGAAATGAGATCCAGAAAGGACACGTCAATATCCCTTCCAGGTGGAGTCCCAAATAAAACTCAGTATCTTAAAAATATAGATTTTAAAAACCTATCAAAGAGGAAGGAAATTCCTAGCACTGGTGCTCTTAGCATCAGTGTCTGAGGGCATGGATCAGCCCTGCTCCAAGCAAACAGGGTGACTTTAGATCAGTGATGGCGAACCTATGACACGCGTGTCAGCACTGACACGCGTAGCCATTTCTGATGACACGCGGCCGCTGAGGCGGCTGCATGCCGAGGATGAAACATTTGCGAAATAATGTTTTTTCCTCAGAGTGACACACTACCCGAGTTATGCTCAGTTTTTTGGCGAAGTTTGACACACCAAGCTCAAAAGGTTGCCCATCACTGACTTAGATGCTTCCCTGGTCTGGCTATTCTCTGTCTCCTTTATCTCTTCGCTCTATATGTGAAGTTGAGGAACAACTAAAACATTTTCAGAAAGCCATCAAATATTGCTTCTGGCCTTTGACACAAATAATGACTAATTTCATAACACTCAGCTTTGCAGTAAACTAAAATTTCCCCCCTATCTCTTGACCTACAGGAAATAAGCTAACAAAGAGAGATAAAAAATAAATGTAGGCTTCAGTGGGGTTCAACATACCTTAAGTACATACTTGATTCCCTCATAGATAAGTTCAACGTCTACAGTGTTCAGAAGTGTATGAGCAGGAAGGACTTGACCCCTGAAAGAACAACAATGTGAGATACATTTACTTCTAGAAGGTTCTAAAAGTGTATAAGGGCATCACAAAGGTAATTGATTATAGCATTTTCTGGATTATCAAGACTGGATAAAACCTAAATGACCATTATTAAGGGATTAATATATAAATTATGAAAAAGCCATATAATAATGGGATATTATGCAGCCATTAAAAAATAAAGATGAAGCCTTTTTTGTACTAATATGAAATATTTTTAACAATAATAAAAAAAGCAAGTGAAAAAATGAAAAGCAAGCTATAATTTGTATTTTTTTAAAATAGGGGGTTAGGCCCTAGCTGGTTTGGCTCCATGGATGGAGTATCAGCCTGTGAACTAAAGGGTCCCAGGTTCGATTCCGATCAGGGGCACAGGCTCAGTTTTCAGGCTCCATCCCCATTAGGGGGCATGTAGGAGGCAGCTGATAGATGATTCTCTTTCATCATTGATGTTTCTATCTCTCTCTCCCTCTTCCTTCCTCTCTGAAATCAATAAAAAAATTTTTTTTAAATAAGGGATGGGAAGAAATAACTATTACATGCCTATCTTATACTAGAGGCCCGATGCACGAAATTCATGCAAGGGGCTCAGCCCTCACAGCCCCGGCTTCGTATGGAAGGTCGTCCGGAAGGACATCCGGAAAGTTGTTTGGATGTCTGGTCTAATTAGCATATTAGGCTTTTATTACTATCCTATATAAGAAAGAGGTAATATGCAAAGTGACCATCACTCCAACACACAAAATGGCCACCCTCATGTGGTCAAAGATGGCCGCCCCCATGTGTACACAAGATGGCCGGCAGGGGAGGGCAGTTGTGGGTGATCAGGCCAGCAGAGGAGGGCAGTTGGGAGGGACCAGGCCTGAAGGGAGGGCAGTTGGGGGTGATCAGGCCTGCAGGGGAGGACAGTTGGAGGGGACCCAGGCCTGCAGGGGAAGGCAGTTGAGGGCAACCAGGCCAGCAAGGGAGAACAGTTAGGGGCGACCAGGCCGGCAGGGGAGGGCAGTTAGGGGTGACTGGGCCGGCAGGGGAGGGCAGTTGGGGGTTGGGGGCGACCAGACCTGCAGGGGAGGGCAGTTGGGGGGGACCAGGCCTGCAGGGGAGGTGAGTGGGAAGGACAAGGCCTGCAGAGGAGGGCAGTTGGGAGCGACCAGGCCTGCAGGGGAGGGCAATTAGGGGCGACCAGGCTGGCAAGGTAGGGCACTTAGGGGTGACCAGGTCAGCAGGGGAGGGCAGTTGGGGGTTGGAGGCGACCAGGCCTGCAGGGGAGGACAATTAGGGGCGACCAGGCTGGCAGGGGAGGACAGGTAGGGGCGATCAGGCTGGCAGGCGAGGGCAGTTAGGGGTGACCAGGATGACACAGGAGGGTAGTTAGGGGCAATCGGGCCGGGAGGGGAGCAATTAGGCATTGATCAGGCTGGCATGGGAACGGTTAGGGGGTAATCAGGCTGGCAGGCAGAAGTGGTTAGAGGCAATCAGGCAGGCAGGCAGGCGAGTGGTTGGGAGTCAGGGTTGTGAGAGGGATGTTCGACTGCCCGTTTAGGCCCGATCCCGGTCAAGGGGTCCTAGACTGGAGAGGGTGCAGGCTGGGCTGAGGGACACACACACACACACACACACACACACACACCCGTTTACGAATTTCGTGCACCGGGCCTCTAGTCTAATATAATAATAGACAAATATGCAAATTGACCATACCTCCGACACACCCAGAAGCCACGCCCACAAGCCACGCCCACCATCCAATCAGAGCGAGTATGCAAATTAACCCAAACCAAGATGGCTACAGCCACAGAGAGCAAGGTTCCCTAGGTAACAGAGGAAGCCAAGTTTCTGCCAGCCGTTGCAAGCCTAAGCCTCCACTCAAGCTACAAAGTTTCAAATATAGAAGGTAAACAAATTCAAACAAATGGCGGCAGAATGGAGCTTGAGAGAGCAGGCCAGGGTTGCCGCCGGCAACAGGGGTAGCAAAGCTTTCCGCACACCCTGGCTGGGCCCACCCGCTTAAGGCAACAAAGTTTCAATTATAACCCCAACACAAATGGATTCGGGCCTCGGAGGGAGCCCCAGGCTTGGCTCTGCTCCAGGCTACAAAGTTTCAGTTGTAGAAGGAAAATAAATTCCAGATACCAGGGTCTCCGCTTGCATCCCAGGGGGCGTGGCTCGCCTGCAAACCACCACAGGCCCCTCGCTCAGGCCGCGCCACGCCCCAAGGGAACCCCACCCTGATCAGGGACACCCTTCAGGGCAAACCAGCTGGCCCCCACCCCTGTACCAGGCCTCTATCCTATCTAATAAAAGAGAACTATGCAGATTGATCATCACTGCAACACACAATATAGCTGCCCCCATGTGGTCAAAGATCCTGCCCCCATGTGGACACAAGATGGCCACCACAAGATGGCCAGCAGGAGAGGGCAGTTGGGAGGCACCTGGCCTGCAAGGGAGGGCAGTTGGGAGGCACCCTGCCTGCAAGGGAGGGCAGTTGAGAGGGACCAGGCTTGCAAGGGAGGGCAGTTGAGAGGGATCAGTCCTGCAAGGAAGGGCAGTTGGAGGTGATCAAACCTGCAGGAGAGGGCAGTTAGGGGTGACCAGGCCAGCAGAGGAGGGAAGTTGGGGGCAAACAGGCTGGCATGGGAGTGATTAGGGGGTGATCAGGCTGGCAGGCAGAAGCAGTTAGGGGCAATCAGGAAGGCAGGCAGGCAAGCAGTTGGGAGCCAGCAGTCCTGGATTATGAGAGGGATGTCCGACTGCCCGTTTAGGCCCGATCCCTGGGATCGGGCCTAAACGGGCAGTCGGACATCCTTTGAGGGGTCCGAGATTGGAGAGGGTACAGGCTGGGCTGAGGGAGAACCCCCCTCCGTGCACGAATTTCGTGCACCGGGCCTCTAGTAGATAATAAAAGCCTAATATGCTAAGTGTCTGGTCGACCGGTTGGCCATTCAATCAATCAAAGCGCAACATGCTAATGATATGCTAAGGCTGCTCAACTGCTCACTATGACGTGCACTGACCACCAGGGGGTAGACGCTCCGACTGCTAGGTTAGCTTGCTGCTGGGGTCCAGACAATTGGGACTGAGCGAGATGGCTGAACATGCCCTGGAGCCCTCCCATGGTCCCTCCCTGTCTGGCCAACCTCCCATGTCCCTCCCCGGCCCCGATCGTGTACCAGTGGGGTCCCTTGGCCTGGCCTGCACCCTCTCGCAATCCGGGAACCCTCGGGGGATGTTGGAGAGCCAGTTTTAGCCCGACTCCGCAGGCCAGGCTGAGGGACTCCACTAGTGCACAAATTCGTGCACCGGGCCTCTGGTGTTTATATAAATTTACAATATCTGGAAGGTTACAGAAGAAACTGGTAACTTGAGTTGACTACTGAGAAGGAAACTGGGTGGATAGTGAACAGAGATAAGAAGAATTTTCACTATATGCCTTTAGTGCCTTTTGAATTTTGAATCATGTGAATATATCACCTGTTCTTAAAAATAAATAAAACTTAAATAAAGAAAAAGGCTCCAGAATGAACAATCCTAATCTACTCCTATCAACTGGAGTTTTATTTGGGGTCTTAAAGAAAAAGTAGTAGTGCATGGCTGGGTGGAGGGGGAAAGAAAGTTCATCATCAAGCAGGAAACATTATCAAGAAAGACTTCTGATAATAATAAAGAGAAGAAGTGGTAGAGCAAGTAAGGCAAGTTGTTAATAATTGGTGAATCTGGGCAAAGAATATAGTAGTTGTTTGGACTATTCATGCAACTCTTCTATAAGTCCAAAATTATTTCAAAATACAAGTTTTAAGAATAAATGAAAATAACATTAAAGAGCAGGGGAGCTTGTAGAAGAGATTATGTACAACATATTTATACACTAGTAGGGAAACCACTTAACTAGGTAGAGATTGCATGTTGAGAAACAGAAATTAGTATGACTGGATTGGTAAAAAGAGGCCAAAGTATATAGGAAGTTAAAAGTCACACTGAGGGATTTAGATTTGAACATAAGGGTAATGTGAGCTGCTGAAGGTTTTAGTGCATCAGAGTAACAAAGTGAAAGATATTTATCATAAGACTTGGATAACTGTGAAATCTCAGGGCTCAATGCTAGAGAGAACACGCAGGTTTTCATCATTAGGGTATAGAGAGATTTGATTCTTGTATTGGACAGAATGTTTATTTTAACAGGATTCTAGTTTTTTAAAAGCAATCCATTCTCACTGCAGGTTAAGCTAATTTCTAGAATCCACAGTAAAGTCCCACAATAATTTGTCATAATCCATACAACCCTTTTCCTGTCCCCATGGTCAGTGAATAACAGGTAGCACTCATAAGCTGCCAGAAACAGGGAAAAGAATAAATGGGTCTTTGAACTTCAGTCCTGTACTCAGGTCCACTGATTAACTTGCACAGCCAAGGAGAAACAAAGCCTACCTTTCTAAGGAGTGAAGGAAGTTAGAGACGCTATTCCGCAGGCTCACATCAGCCACATGGAGAGCCCCACACACAACTCCCAACATGGTGTCAGGTCGCTCTGCCTGAAAGGAAGAAAAATAGGGCAGATAATATAAAGCACAGTCACTTGGCACCATGGCCCCTCAGTTTAAATAGGGCTCAAATTTTCTGTGAAGATATAGCTAGCATTGAGAATGGATGGAGTCCTTATTGCTCAAATGATTTTTTGAGCTACAAACACATTTATTTTAGAATCTGAATAGAGGCCTCATTTAAATAGAGATGAGAAACAACTCTCCCTTCACTCTAAGATTTCTACTGAACCAATCAAAGAGCTGCTCAAAAACAAACCTTTGTCAGAAATAAACTCAAAAAGGAACAGAGATTTGACTACTGATAATCTCAAAGAAAAATGATATATAACCAAGATTTGGACATTTAGATAATTTAATTGAATCTAATGATTTTAACAAAAATCTTGGTAATTTAGAAGAGCCCTGAAATTCAGGAACAAGAAGTAACTGTTGCTTCAGATGAGGCCCCTCTCATCAGCATCTGTTAAACAGATGTAAGAGTTGGTAACTCTAAGCCAGACTTAACATCAAATGAGGAAAGAGAAAAGAGGCATCAATCCCTACATGCCTCTCTTCAAATATACCCCAGAAAGTAATATTAGAACATGTAAAATGATGGTGTAACACAGGCACAAGAACTCTTACAGTGTTAGTTACACTGGCTCCTAGGTTTTTTCCACGTAGATCAAGAACCATTTACATTAGAATCAGATAAATTTTATCTAGTGACATAGACTGATCACACCACAGACCTATAAAAACCCGATCCTAGAAGCTGTTTGTGCAAATGGAGAAATACACACCTGTACTTTTTCTGCTATCAGTCTGTCCAGCCAGCCAGTGTCAATTCTATTCAACTGAAAGCTTTCCGTCTCCAACAATTTGATCAGGTATTCAACTGTAGTTCGAAAGTCACCCCGAATAGATAGCTCCTTCAAAGCCACCACCATGTTTCTGTGAGAACAGAAGCAGATCTGTTTCAGCAACAAACGTTTCAGTGTTGAAATTTCCATCATTTTAAAGAACTGTTTCATTCCTTTGGAGTCTTAGAAAGGAGGGGAGAGGGACAGACAGCTCTAAGAACAAATGAGGGTGTAAATATAAGTGTGCTCATTCACATGCATTCCAGATGGGATGATTTTCAAGAAGTAAACTTATGAATTCTTACTGACATTATCTTAAGTGCATCAGCAAATCACATGCATTTCATTATATGGAGGACAAAACAAATTATATGCAAACCACCCTCAGCTTTCACTTCCTAGGTTCCATCATTCCAGTCATTTATTGATTGCTAATTAGAATTAGAGCATAATTTTCCTCTCCTTAAAACCTTATTTTATTAAGCTATAATTTACATATAATAAAATATACTTATTTTTAAGTATACTGTTCAATGAATTTTGACACCTTCTCATACCTTAAAAATTTCCATACAATGAGCAACTAACTAGCCAGATATAGTCAGGTATCAGCCTAACACTTCATGTAACAGTGGTGTGTTTTTTAAAGCTGCCTTTTAGATGTTTGTGAAATGACCACTCATTACTTTTATTACTTCCCAATCAAGTGTCAAATGATCTAATCTTAATAGAATTTCAAATATCCTGGGGGTTTTTCCTGTTTATTTTTGCCCAGTGTCTGCCCTGCACAGAACATGTCTTTACTTCAACTTATTATGCACCTCACAGACCCAAGGCACATACTAGGCTCATAAGGGAGAGAGAATATAGATACAGTAATTGCTTTCAAAATATATGGCAGAATATCATAAGTAGAGAGATATAAGTCAAGTGCTGGAGAAGTTCTAAGAAAGGACAATATCCACCTTCCTATGATTTCATGAAGAATGTGGAATATGACGTGGAATGAAAGTATACCTGGGAATATGACTGTGATAGGAATATTATTCCATATGGTCCAGGCAATCCCTCAGCCTAGAACATTATTTAGTTTCCCATCTCTGCCTTCCTCTCTCTGTCCTCTTTTGGCCTAGCTTATTAGTCCAGATGCCATTTCCTTCTGAGAAACCTTCCCTGACCCTCTCTAGACTGAGTTAGCTGACTTAGCTATATGTTCCTGTACCACCATTATGTAATCCCATTATCATAAGATAGCAACTTATTACATTGTGTTTAGCTGTTTATTTGCCTCTCACCCTCTGGAGTCTCAAGCTCCATGAAAGCAGAGACCCTATTTTGGTCCTTGTTGTATTGCCATATATTCAGCAAATATTTTTTTTAATGGAGTGAATGAATAAATAGACAGAATATCAAGAACAAAGGGAAAGAAGGAAGAAAATATGGGTTGTGTTCAGAAAACATTATGATTGAAGCAAAGGGTATGAGGACAGGAACTAGTGCAAATCCATCCATTTAATAAACGTTTACTGAACACTTACTATGTTCAGAGGATACAGCAGCAACAAACAGACATGGTCCTGTTCTCATGGTATTTAGATTACGATGTATGGGAAATAATGCTGGAAATATAGGTTGGGGCTATTCTAGAGAACAAGAATATTATGAATGTTATGATTAAGAAAAGATATAAGTAAGAAAGAAACAAACTCTGAGCTGAGGGATGAACTTTTGGCATGAAGTCAAGAAGCAAGCTTATTGTAAAGACCATATTTTTAGTATGCTAAAAGTTAACCTAGTTAACTTACACCTAGTTAGAGAAATACTAGAGGCCTGATGCATGAAACTGGTGCATCAGTAGGGTCCCTAGGCCTGGCCGGCAACCAGGGCCGATCTGTGGGGCGACTGGCAGGGCGAACGGAGTACCTCCCCCTCCCCCTCCCGCTGGCACCAACTTTGGCCAGCCTTGGGCCTGTGGGCTGAGGGCAACTCCTGCGTTGAGCATCTGCCCCCTGGTGGTCAGTGTGCATCATGGCAACCAGTCATTCCACCAGTAGTTTAGCCGTTAGGTCGATTTGCATATTAGGCTTTTATTATATAGGATACAGAGCAAGTCAGGAAGTAAAGAGCAAGGCTTCTGGACCAAGAGATAGGACATGTCCTGTAGAAAATACTTAGCAGTCTGCCTAAACAGGATTATAAACCTAAATACCAACAGAGGGATGTCTCATTTATTCTGAGAATGTAAATGAGTAGGCAGACTGTGTGCACTAGAGAATTCATGTTTCCTCTAAAAGAAGCAGCCACACAGAGGTTTAGCTAACTTTTGCCAAGTGGAACATAAAACCAATGTTGTCATTACCATCCCATTTTTAAAAAGAAGGCAGAAATCCATATATTTAATCTACCAATTTTTAAATATTGTCATTTTTTAATACATTAGCACCCTATAAGCCAATCAAACACATGTGTGGCTGTGACTATTTGGAAGGCCACCATGTGTTTGACTGAATTACAATTTGCAAACTCTAGCATAAACCTTCTTCACTTTGGTAAAACAAGAGATGACTGTAATAAAAAGGGGACTGGGGGGGGGGGGCAACTTTATACCAACTATTTTTTCTGGTAGCATTGATTTAATTTGGAAAAACTCTACTTAAAGTTTTACTTTCCCCCAACCGTTCAGGAAGCCATTTTATTTACTTATTTATTTTATTTTTACTGTTAATCCTCACCAGAGGATATTAAATTTTAGAGAGTGGAAGGGAAGGAGGGAGGAAGAGAGAGAGGGAGAGAGAACCATTGATGTGAGAGAGACACATCAATTGGATGCCTCCCACATGTGCCCGACTGGGGCCAGAGATCAAAGCTGCAACCCAGTTATGTGCCCTTGACCGGGAATCGAACAGGTGACCCTTAGGTGCGTGAGTCAATGACACACTATCCACTGGGCCACACCAACCAGGGCTGCAAGTCTTTATTGTTGACACTATTACAGATGTTGCTCATTTTCTCCCCCTTTGACCCTTTCACCCAAGCCCTCACTCCCTCTCTACTTAGTTTTGAATAAATGGGGAGAATCATAGAGGTCAAAATAGAGAAAAATTGAGACTTCCCTATTTCCAAAAACACTGTTAAAAACCAACATTATTAATACTTATTGACTACTAGTCTATGTATACAGTCCAAAGATCAAAAGAATAGTATTAAATGCTTGATATAAGGAAATAGACAAAAAATAGTTCAATTTTAGATAAATATTCTAAAATATCTAAACTGTCAAAATTATCTCCTAGAGCCCTATTTTTAGGCAAGCAAAATTGCTACTAATTTAATATTTAATGTTTATGTCTAATATAATATTAACCAATAATCCTTACGATATACCAGTTACATTTGGATAAGCTGTGTGTACTAGTATATTTCATAGCAGAATGAGGTCTCTTCTATAAGCAATGGGGACAGTTCCTTTATGTCCTTTGCATGTAACAAGCAGTTTAATTTTATTATTTTAAGTGACTATGGGACATTTACAGCTACAGCTTTAGTTTGATGACTAATAACAGGTCTTTCTATGATTTATAGAATGCCAAATTAAGAATCTACCTCCCTATAGCAACATGGGAAAATGATATGTTTAAAGCAATCAACTTTATAAATTTATCAAAAATATGTGAGCCGAGTCGGTGTGGCTCAGTGGTTGACCAAGAGGTCACGGGTTTGATTCCCGGTACAGGTACATGCCGGGGTTGCGGGTGTGTAGGAGGCAGATAATTGATGATGTTTCTCTCTCATGGATGTTTCTGTCTATCTCTCCCTCTCCCTTCCTCTTTCTCTAAATTCAATAAAAACATAACTAAACTAAAATAACTAAACTAAAATAAAAATATATGTATTTGAAAGCAAAAATACTTTAAAAGGCTTGAACAACAAACTGAAAAACATCTGCCAAACACTGCATATTTTAACACACATGAATACCTGTATAATTGAAAGTATTCTTCTTAAAAAGGTTGTCCATATTAATACTTTTATAGCAGATAAATGGTTCCCTGCCTATACCCACACCTTCACTGAAGATTAGCACAGATTTATTTTTTTAAATGCAATCAAATGCTACTGTACTCACGAAATTGCTTCCTCTCTGTTTTCTCCCCAGGAAAAACAGTGACCAAACTGAGAATCAGCAAATTCATGAAGTCCCCCTGCAGCAGCAACACTGAAATAACCCCATACATTCTTATTGCTGCGGAAATTCAGTTCCTGAACTGTTCCTGAGCTGGGCTTAAAACCCTGTTAGAGAATGAAGAATATGAGAGACCATGTTATATTTCCCAGGAAGAGGACATTTATATATTTACTGTTTAGGCTCTGTGGTAATTGCATATAAAAGCAGAAATGATGCACAAAAATCATAAAGGCTTGAGAGCCAACGTCCAATGCTACTGAGGACTCTATATTGACTATAGTAGGATGAAATGACCAGTGGAGCAGTGATCACTTCTTTGTCTGCTCTGATTAAACCTCTATAAATTCCTCCCTCCAGCAGAAGTCCCAAATATTTCAGAAGCATAGCCCTCAGGTACCATCTTCATATTAAAGTTCACAGGGGGAAAGTGTAAACCTTTTAAGTGATGGGTTACCTCATCTGGATTTTCACTAGTGATCCGAGCAGCAATAACGTGGCCTCTTGGGCAAGGAACATGAGCAGAATTTTCAAAATCAATGGGAGCATCACCCCAGGGAGATACCCCATACATCATACGAATATCCTTGATTCTGTACAGAGGGATCCCCATGGCAATCTGAAAGGTAATAAAACACATAGCACTCATTTTTCACAGTTACTTTCCTTAAAATGTGGAGGCTATAACTTACTTGTAAGATTTTTTATTTTAGTAGCCACCACCTAAAACATTCTATTTTTATAACCTGTATTCTAAAATCAACAAAGAAGAAACTCTAAGTTACTTAAAATATGTCACTACACAATGCTAAATACTTTCCACTGCTACTAAAAAAGTCCCCAAGTTCCTAATGTAATAGACATGAGTTTCTCTCTATTATCATTTATGCATCAATGGATCAGAATAAAAATATCCAAAGGAAGTGTCAATATCAGTGGCTATCCAAGAAATTTAGACAGCTAAAAAGTTCATCTCATAATTATCCCCAGAAACCACTGTAAGAAATCCTATCTAATAAAATAGTAATATGCAAATTGACCATCACTCCAACACACAAGATGGCTGCCCCCATGTGGACACAAGATGGCCACCACAAGATGGCCAGCAGAGAAGGGCAGTTGGGAGGGACCAGGCCTGCAAGGAAGCGCAGCTGGGGGCAATCAAGCCTGCAGGGGAGGGCAGTTAGCAGTGACCAGGCCTGCAGGAGAGGGCAGTTAGGGGTGACCAGGTCTTCAGTGGAGGGCAGTTAGGGGCAATCAGGCTGGCAGGGGAGCAGTTAAGCATCAATCAGGCTGGCAGGGGAGTGGTTAGTGGGTGATCAGGCTGGCAGGCAGAAGCAGTTAGGGGCAATCAGGAAGGCAGGCAGGTGAGCAGTTGGGAGCCAGCAGTCCTGGATTGTGAGAGGGATGTCCGACTGCCCGTTTAGGCCCGATCCTACTGGGATCGTGCCTAAACGGGCAGTCGGACATCCCTCAAGGGGTCCCAGATTGGAGAGGGTGCAGGCTGGGCTGAGGGACACACACACCCCACCCCATGCACGAATTTCATGCACCGGGCCTCTAGTAAATAAATAAATATCTAGTCCTTAATGTGAAGTCAGAAGGGGTTAACAATACGGGCAAAGAATATGTTAGATACAAATACTATCAAACTTCATCATTAGCTATTACTGCTTCCCATAACATTTGTTTTCTGGAATGAATAGATAAAATAATACGGACAGCTAGCACTTTAAACATTATAAAAACAAATGGGTGCTGCCACACTGTTGCCCAGAAAACCCCCGACCACCACTCTGCTGTGGAGCTGCTTCAATAGAGAACACTAGTAAAAGGAGTAGAGGCCAATTACAAAGTTGTAAAGTTTTCTATAATTAAAACAATTCAGTAAAGCATTTTTTTTAAAGTTTCTTTCTAAAATGACAGTTTTTACTAGATGTGTCTGGCTAGAAAATATAAGGTGCTCTACCTCCAGGGAGCACACTCGTGCCATTACCTTCCCCCCTCCTCCACCTCACCAGCACGTATCTAAAAAGAAATAAAGTATGATAATATTCCTAGATTGTACCACATGAGGAAAACCAATCCACACATCACAACCCATATAGCATGAACATTAGATGAGAATCAGATAGGAGGCATTCTTCTCTTATCAAACACAGGCTAAACCAGTTTTTCAGGCATCTGACATTTTCTAGGCAACTCTTGGAGCCTCGATCAGGGTGATTCACCTGGAGTTGTGCTGCAGGCAGATTGACATCAGCCACCATCTCTGTACAAGGGTGCTCCACCTGTAGCCGAGGGTTTAGTTCCAGAAAGTAGAAGCTGCCATCCTGGCTGTAGAGGTATTCCACAGTCCCCGCACTCACATAGCCAACCATTTTGGCAAGTTTCACCGCACACTCAAAGAAGAAAGATGGAAAAACATGAGTATTTCACCTTGTCCAGCTGGTGGACCACTGCTTATGTATATAGCCTCTCCCTGACTCAAATATCTAGTGTTTATAAGAGCCATCAAAGGCTTTTATACACATTAGAGCAGCGGTCACCAACCTTTTGGACCTCACAGACCACCAGTGGTCCATGGACCACCGGTTGGTGACCGCTGCTCCAAAGGTTTCCTTAAACCAGTGGTCGCCAACCTTTAGGACCTCAAGGACCACAAGTGGTCTGCGGACCACTGGTTGGCAACCACTGCATTAGAGTGAATTTCACCCTCTGGTTATTACAGAAAATCCTGGACATGAATGACAAACTCAATTCAAAGTTCAAGGAAAACAGTGTTTTTCATCATTTGGGATCACAGGCAACCTCAACCCTATAGGTACACGCAGGAAAAAAAAAAAAAAAGAGTGTGGCAGATTTTTCCACTATGCCCTGGTTTCCAGTATTCCTAACATTCTTCCTAAAACATGGCTGCCCATCTAGAGACTAGGTTTCTCAACCTCTCTTACACTTAGTGACTAAGTTTTGACCAAAGTAATGTCAGCATTGGTGAGTGATCTACCTAATTCCTGAATCATGGTTTAAAAAGGAAGTGCTTGTTCTCTATTCTGGCTGTTCCACTTCATGACAGTACAAGCTAGTTTCAACCACACGGATGAGAATATACTAAGAATAGCAAAACAAAACAGAAGGAACCAGAATTCCAAGATGGCCTCGTGGAACCGAACTTTCCGCCATCCTTGCAGAGCTCATCTCAACTTATGATGGGAAGAAAAAAATAAACTTCTATCTTATCTGGGTTGCATTTTTTGGATGTCTTTATTACAACAGCTTAACCTGCACCCTAATTACTACAGAAATTATTACGTTCAGGTAGAATCCTGCTATTTAAAAATATTAAAATGTGTTGTTGGCTTAGCAACAACACATAGGGTAATGGATAGCTAGAGCACAGATATTTCAGATTGAAAGCTGGTGGCCTCCTTGTTAGGCATAACAAAACATTTGGTAAGTGGTGTCCTACAATAACTTCCAAGGTGGACAACACCCCAACTAAGCCCTAAGAAAAATAGAAAGTCAGAATGTGAAAAATTCAACTACATTTGTATCCCCAAACCGGAAAATTAGATTTTCACCCTAAAGCACCAGTGTCAAAGATCAAATAAAAGAGAAAAAGTTACTATATCTAAAAATCTTGGGGCGTGGTTAGTCCTACCTGAAGCTGACTGAAAAGGAATAGTCCAGAAACATACTAAGTTTTAAAAGAATTGTAATTTTAAACAAACCACAAACCTGGCCTTCAAGAACCTGTGACTGATCATTGGAATAATCTTTGTGGCCAATCCTGCCCCAGCAGGAAGTGAGCTGTGAAAGCTTTGCCAAACAGAGTACAATCTCCAAAGCCCAGTCACAGAGAAAACAACACAAGGAATAACTTTCCAGAGAACAAAGCCAGGTGCCTTGAGGGAGGACAGGCAAGGGATTTACTTTGAGACCAGAACCAGGGGCATCCAGAGAGTTAATGAGGTATTATTACTCCACTACTTTGCAGGAATTCATCAAAATTCCTGCCTAGAAGGATCTGATAACTGCTATGGACCAATGATTACTATATATTTTTCATTCCTCTTTTTTCCAAATGGGAGTTTATCCTGTTTCTATTCCACTACTGTATATTGGGTACATGGCGAAAAGCCACTTGTACATTTAATGGAGAGTTTCAGAGATTTTGGACTTTGAGCTGTCTTCTTTGGGGAAAAGGCTAAGTATGTTCTAAAAATGAGAAAAGGGGTACGAAAGGATAATGGGTAGCCAGAGGATGAGACTGAAGCACAGATTATTAACTGCTCTCCAGTAATTTTCTCCCTCATCCATTTAAGTAACAAAATCTCCTAAATTGCAACTAGGAATATGGCCACCCAGTTGATGACTACAATTCCTAACTTCCCTTACAGCTATGTGTGATTATATAACTGAATTTATCCAATGCAATGTGAGCAAAAGTAATTGGAGGGACTTCTAGATCATATTTTTATATGCTTGCCCTCCGTTGTCTTCTTCCCTACTCCCCAGGCTACAATGTTGGACATACTCTTGTGAGCTAGCTTAATCATGAAGATGATGACACCCTAGGGCAAAGGTGGGCAAACTTTTTTGGGAAAAGGTCAGATAACAATTATTTTCAGCTTAGTGGGCCATATAGTCTCTGTCACAACTACTCAACTCTGTCACTGCAATGATAAAGCAACCATAGATAATACATAAATAAATGAATATGGGTGTATTCCAATAAAATTTTCCTTGCAAAAGCAGGTGGCAGGTTGGATTTGTCTTGCAAACTGTAGTTTGCTGATCCTTCTCCTAGTGAATGGCAGAGCAATAAACCTAGGTCTCTGGCACCAGCTCATCTAGAACTAAGATGACAGAGAAATAGAACGCATACCTTGTTTAAGCCACAGTATTTTGAGATCCTCTTACACCAGTTAAATAATGTGTCTTAACATGTGCATGCACACATACACACACACACACACACACACACACACACACACACACACACATCAGGATAAACTTACACATATTTAGCTTGTTTGGAACTCAGGAGAAAAAAGATAAAAATATATCTCTGATAAGATGAAGACTGAGATAGAGGAACCAAGATGGCAGCATAGGCAAATACCTGAACTTGCTGTCTCGCACAACAACATCAAAACTACAACTAAAAGAAAAAACGGATATCATCCAGAACCTCGGGAAGGCTGGCTGAGTGGAAGTTCTACAACAAGAAGGAAAGAGAAAAGCGCATCTAGACTGGTAGGAGGTGCAGAGGTGCGGAAGAGCAAAGGTACGGAGGCGCGTGTGCAGAAATGGGCTGGCAACTGGGTACGCTGTGGTCTTTTTCAAACGGGAGGGAAATACAAACTCCCGACTGCTCTAAATTCCAGTACTGGGTGAGACTCTGGGGAACCAGACTCATACAGGTAGAAACTGGACTGTCTGGCATCAGGCCGGAACACGAGGGAAGCTTTCTCTCAGAGGTGGTCGCAGTGTGTCCTGCACAGGGCCGTGGGACACAGAGACCCAGGGACCAATCCGGGGCAGGGCCAACGGGCAACCATTGCAGTTTGCAACACCCCGTGACTCCCTGAGACCACACCCCACCCAATTTACAACCCCACCCAAGCTGTGCGCAGAGGCATTTGCATATGAATGGCCTGGCCTTTTGCAACCTAACCTAACAAACTGCAGCTGGGTCAAAGAACCCCAGAGCTTCCAAAAGAAGGCCTAAGGCTTGTCAGCAGCCTACATTGCTTCACACCTGCACCTCATCTGGGCAACTCCAAATCCCAAACTAAGAGGAGGAATCTGCAGTTCTCTCTGTAGCTCCTGCTGGGTGGCCTCAGGCAGTGGCTGACTTTGCACCTCCTTTGTGATCCAAGAACCAGTGCACCCAGTGGTCAGAGTGAGACCACACCAGATTACAACTCTTCAGATCCATGAGACACACTCAGGGGGCAGACTCAGTGAGCACCAAAGCCCCACTGAAGCAAGTCCTGCCCCATAAGGGTGTTTCTAGCACAGCAGTTCTCCCATTGTAGACACAACTGGTCCTCACAGCCAATTGGTCTGGAGGTCAATTCCGCCCAGTGATACCAACAGCAATCAAGTATTAACTACAAGACTGTGCACACAGCCAACACAGGGGTGCACCAAGAGCATCCACCTCCAGTGACTGGGGAGGCTGAGCCACTGGGCCCTATAAGACACCTAGCACACAAAGCCACTCTATCAACACAGGGAAGCAGCCAAAATGCGGAGACAAAGAAACAGGTCACATATGAAAGAAATGGAGGAAAGCAAACTACTGCATATAGAGTTCAAAACCACAGTTATAAGGTTACTCAAGAATCTTCTAGATACCTCTGAGAAATTTAGTGAGACCCTCAAGGATATAAAAAAGGAACAATTAGCCGAAACCGGTTTGGCTCAGTGGATAGAGCGTTGGCCTGCGGACTCCAGGGTCCCAGGTTCGATTCCGGTCAGGGGCGTGTGCCTTGGTTGCGGGCACGTCCCCAGTGGGGGGTGTGCTAGAGGCAGCTGATCGATGTTTCTCTCTCATCGATGTTTCTAACTATCCCTCTCTCTTCCTCTCTGTAAACAATCAATAAAATATATTTTTTAAAAAAAGGAACAATTAGAAATTAAGCATATACTGACTGAAATAAAGAATAATATACAGAGATCCAACAGCAGACTAGAGAATCCCAAGAATCAAGTCAAAGATTTGAAATACCAAGAAGCAAGAAACACCCAACCAGAAAAGAAAAAAGAAAAAAAGAATCCAAAAATAAGAAGATAGTATAAGGAGCCTCTGGGACAACTTCAAGCGTACCAACATCCGAATTATGGGGGTGTCAGAAGAAGAGAGAGAGCAAGATATTGAAAACCTATTTGAAGAAACAATGACAGAAAAGTTCCCCTAGCTGGTGAAAGAAATAGACTTACAGGTTCAGGAAGCGCAGAGAACCCCAAACAAGAGGAATCCAAAGAGGACCACACCAAGACACATCATAATTAAAATGCCAAGGGCAAAAGACAAAGAGAGAATCTTACAAGCAGCAAGAGAAAAACAGTTAGTTACCTACAAGGGAGTATCTATATAACTGTCAGCTGATTTCTCAACAGAAACTATGCAGGGCAGACGGGAGTGGCAAGAAATATTCAAAGTGATGAATAGCAAGAACCTACAACCAAGATTACTCTACCCAGCAAAGCTATCATTCAGAATTGAAGGTCAGATAAAGAGCTTCACAGATAAGAAAAAGCTAATGGAGTTCATCACCACCAAACCAGTATTATATGAAATGCTGAAGGGTATTCTTTAAGAAGAGGAAGAAGAAAAAGGTAAAGATAAAAATTATGAACAACAAAGTGACAACAAACACATATCTATCAACGAGTGAATCTAAAAATCAAGTGAATAAAAAATCTAATGAACAGAATAAACTGGTGAATATAATAGAATCAGGGACATAGAAAGGGAGTGGACTGACAATTCTTGGGGAGGGAGGGGATGTGGGGGGTGCGGGAAGAGACTGGACAAAAATTGAACACCTATGGACAAGGACAGTGCGGGGAGATAAGGGCATGGGGGGTGGGAACCGGGTGGAGGGGAGCTATGGGGAGAAAAAAGAGGTACAACTGTAATAATCTGAACAATAAAGACTTATTTAAAAAAAAAAAAAGATGAAGACTGAATTACAGTTCCAGAAATTAGACCCCTAAACTATAACTATTTCCAAGGGACCCTGCAAGATGCTGAGAGATTCTTTTCTATACAAAAACATAGAATATATAAACTTTAAAGATACTTAGAGGACCTTTAAAGAAAAAATGAATCTGAATAAATTTGTCTTAGGACTCAACAATAATCAGTCTAAAAAATGAACTATCTGCTTATCATGAGCTTGTTAAAAAAATCAAATTATAAGATTAAAAATCCCAAAACATTTCTCTTCTTTATTCCTACTCAAAATAGTACACTGATTTTTTTTTTCAAAAGGGTTAACTAATTTAGAGCTTGAAATTTCATTGGCAGCTTTCCTAGAGGGAGACAGAAGAATTATTTCTACTGGAAAAAAATATTAACTTATCAATTATCCAGAATCCATGCAAGAAATTCTACTATTCTCAAATTGATACTGAATTGAATGAGTATAGTTCTGTGTGAGAAAACACAAATTAGGCTTTTTCACATTAATACCTGTTCCATATGTTCGAATACTGCTGGAGTAGCAATAGCAGCAGGTGCCTCTTCAATAATCTTCTGATGCCTACGCTGTACAGAGCAATCACGACCAAACAAAGAGATAGCATTGCCATACTGATCTGCTAAGATCTGCACCTCCAGATGACGAGATTGTTTGGCTAGTCTCATCACAAATATAGGAGATCCGGGGACTTCAGCTTGAACCTTTATTAGAAAAGAAAAGAAAACAATTTTTTAGTGGTGAGCATTTTTTTCTATCCTGATAAATTGCTTTAGTTTCAACAGGCAGATGCCTAGAAGTGTCAGGGACCACATTAATCATTAGGAATACAAAAATGAATAAAGTTCATGTCCTCATCTTTTCAAGAGACTGCATTCTTAATTATATGATCAACTAGAAGCCCGGTGCACAAATTCGTGCACGGGTGGGATCTGGCGGCCCGGGGGAAGGGGAATAGGGAGGGAATGCGGGAGGTTGGCCAGCTGGCCCCGCTCCCTATTGGGCTGGGAGGGCCCAATTGGGGGCAGGGCTGGCCAGGAGGAGGGGCTGCAGGCCAGCCCAACTCCCTGGTCAAACTCCCTGTTAGTTGAAATCCCGCCCGAGGGGTCAATTTGCATATTAGCCTTTTATTATATAGGATATTAATTGAAAAATATGAAAACCCAGTGTATTACAAGGGTAAAGAACAAAATATTTTGAAAACACACACACACACACACATACACACACACACACACACACACACACACACACACACAAATTCCACAAAAGGGCAAAGTACTATCATCAATTCCAAACAGCTAAATGTACAACTTTCTCCAGACTAGATGCTCTCCTGGTTTACATTATAGAATATACAGTATTGTTATAGTCAAAGACCTTTCATTTGCAATTTTGAAGCATATTGTCACTGGATACAGAATTCTGTAATGGCAATTATTTTCTTTCAATATTTTAAAGACATCCCAATATTTTCTGGTTTCTATTGTTTCTACTGAGATGTCAGGTATCGATCTTATTGTTACTCCTTTGAAACTAATCTTTTTTTCCAGTTCCTTTAAGATTTTCTTTTTCATTCTCTCTTTTTATTGGAATGAAGTGGCAGATTTGCTCAGATAAGCTTAAATGTAGTTTTCTCTGTATTTGTCCTTCAGGTCTCATAGTGTTTTCTGAATCTTTGCTTACTATCTTGTAATACTATCAACAATAAAAGATAAAATAAAAAATATATTTTTAATTAACATGCTTTTTCTTTTGCTAAGAGCAAAAGGCCTTTTCTTTAGACTCCATAAGGCACTGAAATACCTATGAAATTGGAATTATTATAGAAGGCATGTAAAGAAAAAGATAAGTAATATTCAAATTCTGACATTCAAAAAAAGGTAATGTAGCAAAATAATATCTTTAATATCTTTATCACCTTCTTTATTGAGTATATCAAATCATGGAATCCCCAGTTCATAAGACTTTTTCTCTTTAGCCCATGATAAGAAAGCAATAAATTTGCTATTGAATGACTTTTTTTTAAAAAAAAAAGGAGGGCAAATAAAAGGTGGCCAGGGATAAATAAGAAAAAGTGGGGAGCTAGCAGAATGGAAAGGCCAGAATGTGTCCCAATTTGCCATTTCCTGACACCTTTTTCTGGGTATCAAAGGAGAAAAAAAAGTGAGTCAATTATGTGAGGGTAACTCTGAAGACAGGGAAAAAGAGACTCCTATCTCCCAATTCTCTAGGATTCTGAAAAGAGAACATATCTGGCTTTCACAACCAACCTGTAGTTTTGCCACATCAAATTAGCTAATCGGATGGGTAGTCAGAAAGAGACCCTAGGTTAGCTTTTCTGAGCCATTCTCAGTTCTCACAGAACATGAGCCTGCCATAAGATTCATGTGCCCTGGTACAGTGGCCATGCAGCACAGGCTAGGATGTAGACTGCTGGGCCAGCAGGGTAGAAACTCAGGAACCCACAGTCACTTTGAATTAATGTAAAGTCAATCAGAGAGTCTGGGCCTGACCAAGCCAAGAGCATCCCGATCAGGAGCTAACCACACCATATACGTTGTAACACGAGAAGAGGAACACAAAAATATAGACAGGCATGGACTCTTGCTTTTCACAGAAAGTTCTATGAGCCACCATACAGGGAAGAGCTATCTGAAAAAACTGATGACTTTTATATAATAGAAAATAACTCTATTTTTTGGACTTATAAATTCTAGCATGAGTTAAATCACATATCACTGATATACATGTTAATTCAAACAAAAACAACTTGTACTCTACCTGTCTGAAGAGGTTAGGGAAGTCATCTGCATTATTGACCTTTCTGATTCCCTTTCCTCCTCCTCCTTCTGAGGCCTTGATCATTACTGGATACCCAACTTCCTCTGCTGCCTTTCAGAAGAAAGAGAAAAATGGTTTAAGAATGGTATTAGTAGGGAAAAAGAAATTGGCATATTCTCCCTTTAAGAATACTATTATTTGATAGGCCTATATGTAGTAAAATAGAAAGATCTTGAAGATATACTATTAAGTAAAAGAAGTAATAGGACAATATTTGTAATTATCTTGGTTGAACCAAGAGAAATTGCCTTTATGTTTAAGTATGACTGCATATGCATTCATATGCCCACATATTTTTTAATCCTCACCTGAGGACTTTATTAAATTTTAGAGAAAGAGGAAGGGAGAGAGAGAAACATCAATGTGAGAGAGGAATTTCAATAAGCTAAGGCAAAAAGTAAACTGGGGGAAAAGTTAACCAAAAGTACAAAATAAACAAGTCATTCCTTTATCAAGACATTCCAATCTTTTAAGTTTAGTATAGCAATATCTAAACAATGTGTCACCAGAAAAAACATACCATTTCAAATTTTAATCTGTGTCACTAGATTAAGCATGAAAATCTTGCTATCATAGTCTCATCTTTTCTAAAATTCACTTAACTTTATTCACTTCTATTCTTATAAACAGTTAGCATGATGAACTCAATCACTGAGTTATAAGGTTATAAGTGACTAAAGAGACAACCACAAATACAGAAAAGAGATAAAAGGTAGGATAGCCCACATAATGTCAGTATGTAAGAAGGTAGACCTTTAAAAAATATATGTCTTGGCACAGGTCATACATTTAAAATATGCTAGAAGAATCTTAATGCCATGAGGAAAACGCTTATATACAATATTAAGTAAGGAAAAAACAAGCATATTAAAGTATATACAGCAAGACTTAATTTTATAATTATCAATATTATGAAAATTTATTAATAAAGATTATCATTATGAATCTATGAATAAAAAATGGCTGGAAGAAAATAGGGGTGGTTTTATCATCTTTTATCTGGCTTTTCAAATTTTCTACCAGATAATTTTGTATTTATAATTATCAACAACAACAAACATTTTTTAATTGATAAGCAAAATAACTAAGCTTCCACTCTTACAAATTACAGCAAACAGAATATAGCATTTGCAATTCAATTATAAATATTTATTCTTATTAAGGACATTACAGGATGTTTAATTTTAAATGTAAACAATACAGTAAAATTAGCTGAGCATTCAGTGTTCCTCTTGAGTTTATAACATGTAAGTCAGACATAGTAGTGTGTTATTCTAAAATAGATTCTTTCTTCATCTACCTAGAGGCATACCTGACATTCCCAACTAGTTAAAAAGTGAAAGAGGAACAAACTGGAGAAAACTATAGAGGAAAGAAAGATTATGTTGAAGAAAGAATGTCCTTTTGCTTGAATTCATGTTTCTACATGGATGGACAATAATCATAGGGTAACACTTTCAGCCTCTCTTGGTTCACTCCCTCACTCCTCCCCAAGGGAAAAAGAGTAAATTACGTGATTGGTAGGTTTGGAAAGAGGAACTGAGCACGAATACCTCAGCCTCTTTCCCCTTTGGGATTAGCCCACTGCTCAGAACATATGCTCTTTGTCAGCTCTGAGTCATACAACAAGCTGAATGGTAAAAGCTATGTTGTTGTAGAGGGAAGTCTATGGTATCACAAGTAACTAGTGAGTGAGCCTGTTTAACTGACATTCAAGTTACAAATCTGATTGTTGCTACATACTTAAGCCACTTTCACCAACATCGCTCTATTCCTATTACAGCTGACATGTTGATCTCTATCTGCCTGGCTTCTTGGTTCTGAACTCAAGCAGGGACAAAATGTATTTGTTGCACCTCCTCGCCCACATATACACTAAATGATTTGACAACCTAAGAAATGTTCTAAGTGAGAGGATTGCTTCAAAACTAATTTAAATTGTTTTTGTTATATGTAGGTCACTTCTTCACTGTATAAACTATACCTCCTGATCTTACAACCCTAATGCCATCATGAATTTGTATCATGAACCAGGCTCCAGATCACTACATTCCTGATATAATTGGTCAGTTGAAATACATCACTTCCTAGAGTTAATAACCTACCTTTAGCCCATCATCCACATCCTTCACATAGCCTTTTTCATAGAGTTCTTGGGGAACATTTAAGATACGTTTTGAAAAATCATTTTCTTGCCAGTCCACATGAAGACCTACAATAGATAACAGTGACTTAAATGCAGCTATAAGAGCTTCTGTTCTTGTCAATTTTCTGTTATACCTTCTTTTTTTTTTTTTTTAATATATTTTTATTGATTTTTCACAGAGAGGAAGAGAGAGGGACAGAGAGTTAGAAACATCGATGAGAAACATCGATCAGCTGCCTCCTGCACACCCCCCACTGGGGATGTGCCCGCAACCAAGGTACATGCCCTTGACCGGAATCGAACCTGGGACCCTTCAGTCCGCAGGCCGACGCTCTATCCACTGAGCCAAACCGGTTTCGGCTGTTATACCTTCTTTAAAACGATCTCACATTGGGGATAGATGGCAGATAGGAGGATGCCATAAAACCCTGATCAGTCCTTGGGTTAACAGTATTTACCTACAGCAGGACCTGACAACTTGGGTTTCCAGGGTAAGCAGGACCTTACACTGGAAAAATCCAGGAGAGCTAACAGGAAGCAACGTATAAAAATACAAGGACATACAAGGAAAAAGAAAGAAAAAAAAAAAAGCATGTCAGGCTTCTCACAGCAATGCAGCAGGCAAAATACCTTCGATTTGTGTGTTCAGGCCTGCTCCAGGGCCAGAGGTCTGGGAAATAATTCAATCTTTATGAGCCCTTGGAAATGGAAATGGCAGTTTTATTGGCCTCAGCAGAGTCATGATTCCATGCTCCCTGAATGTCCCTGTACTCAGCCACAAGGGGAATGCTATAGCTTCTCCATTCAAACAAGAACAAATTCAACAACCTTTTATTTTAAACTGTTTGACCCAGCAGGTCTGGAGAGGATATTGCAATCCCCCTGGAAAGCTAGAGTAACAAGAGTTCAAATCTGTTCAGCCTCAAGACAATGGTCACTCCCATTTGGAAAAGATTTTAGTGTATGTCTGCCCCCTGTGCTTGAGTACTAAAAAAGGGAAGTTCATATTATTATCAGCTATTATAATTCACATGGCAGTCTTTGAGGAATGTGTCAAGAATAAATCATTTTTAGCCCTAGCCGGTTTGGCTCAGTGGATAGAGCATCAGCCTATGGACTGAAGGGTCCCATGTTCAATTGCAGTCATGGGAACATGCCAGGGTTGCGGGCTCAATCCCCAGTAGGGGATGTGCAGGAGGCAGCCAATCAATGATTCTCTCTTATCACTAATGTTTGTATCTCTCCCTCTCCCTTCCTCTCTGAAATCAATAAAAATATATTATTTTTAAAAAAGAATAAATCATTTTGAGAAAAATTTTATCCTTCTACATGCCTGGAAGAAATGACTAAATGATTTCATTTTCTATATCAAAGGCAACTGAGGAGTTAAATGGTATTAAACAGGAAAAGCAAATCATCAATACATTGTGGGCTGACATTAAAAAAAAACTATTGGCAGGCAAATATTTGAGAGGTGCGTTTGAGTGTTCTTAGTGATCCAGGTCACTTCCCAGGCCAGTTCAAATGCCTAAAGGCCTAATTCTGCCTACAAAGTCCATCTCTAAGAAATGTTCTAGCCTACCCAGAGATGATCTGAATCCACAGAACCATAAGTTTTCCCAGAGTTTCTCCAAATTAAATCCCAAGATCACTCAAATACTAGTTTAGCATCTAGTATACCTGGTACAAAATTTAAATTCCTAAAACATGATAAAATTACAGGTATATTAATTAAGCCTGGAGATACAAGATACCATTATCAACCTGGATTCTATTTATCAAGTATCCCAACATTTCAAATAAACTTAAGCCCCAAGCCACAGTCCCAAATATCTACTGAACTTTTCCGCACTTCAAGACAAAACAAGAAAGTTTCTTACCACTGCCACTCCAGGGAAGAGTTGGGATACCTGCAGTTTGTGCCACTATGGAAGATGCAATCTTATCCCCCAAAGCCCACATGGCCTGGCTTGGAGGACCTAAAAAATAAAACAAGAAGCTTGACTATAACATTTTGGCCTAATTTCTATCACATATATTTGTCTTCTATATAATTACTTTTGTATTTTTCTTGTCTCCCCTATATATTATGGAGATCATAAACTTGATTAAAGGGGATTACTATGTTTTAACTCATCTTTGTACCCTTTATAGATCTTAATGTAGTAAGCTTTTAATACACAATGAGAGCTCAATATATATGCTAAAATAAATTCCTGACCAATCTAACTCTCATTTTATTATCCTTTATGATTCAACTTTACCAGATTAATAAAATATTTTTTTAACCAATATCCTACATTAAGTTTTGGTGTTCAAGTCTGAAATATATATATATTATCCCTTCCTTGGTCTTAGGGGAACCAAAAAGGAAGATTTAACTTTAATAGGGTTTACAAAGCACAGTCATCATTGTGGAATGTCTCTGAGACAGAGAAATACTTTGAGCCATATAACCTCTATTTCTCTTTCTGCCATATGAGAGCAGAAAAGACAGAAGACAGAGCTCTCAGGAATCTATACATATAAAACCCTAATATGCAAATAGACTGAACGGCAGAATAACTGAACCGGTCGCTATGAGGTGTGCTGACCATCAGGGGGCGCATGCAGAACATAGCGGGCATCGGCCGCGGCAGGATGGTGGAGCAGGTGAGCGGGGTCACCAGACCAAGGTGGGGCGCTGGTTACTGTCATTGGGGCGAGCCTCTGTTGGTTACTGAAAATTCTTTGCTCCTGCACGCCGTGGTCCCACCTGGTGCTCGCACCCACTGCCACTGCCAGAGCCCACCGCTCACACCCGCTGCCAGCACCCGGCACTGGCCCCAATCGCCCCTTGGGGCTTCTCCACCTCCCCCTGCTCCTGAGGGGCAATCAGGGCTAGTAGCCACCTCTCGCACCCGCTGCTGAGGGACCACAGCAGGAGGTGCTGGGCGGGGGCAAGGAGGATGGGCCAAGACCCGCCCCTTTGCCACCGTAGCCTTGCGGCCCACAGTTCCTTTCAAGGTGCACTGGGCCCCTAGTATAATCTACTAGTATATGCTTAAATGTGAAGGGGCCGATTCATACTTAAGGGTACACTGCTATGGTATCCTAAGTATTCAATTATCTTTGCTATATAAAAATATGTTTTCCATATCTTTTCCTAGGTTAATGGCAACATTTTTAAAATCAGGGTTTTGGAAATCAGAGCCTCCTCCACATCTCATGGAAAAGAACCTAGGGACAGAAAACAAAACAAGATGCAGAGACATAAGCAGGGTATAAGAAGCGAGGAAGGGAAAACAAAATAATAAAGAGGTTACTCAGAGTTGCTGACTGATGAAAAATAAGAGAATGTTAAACAGAAGAAAAGCAGAATATAAAGTAGAATATGGACAAAATTGACAGAGAGGAACAGAAAGACAGAAACAGTATGTCAGAAAGACTTACCCATGAATGCGATGCCATTTTTCAAAAGAAGTTCTGGGAGCTTGGGATTCTCAGAAGCATGACCCCAGCCAGCCCACACTGCCTACAAGGGAACACAATATGGTTCATTCTTAAAATTCATATTTAAAAGAAAAAAACAAACATGTAACTGTATTATTCTCTACTAAGACTGGGCCCTACTCCATGAGGTACAATAGCTCCACAGCAGCCTAATACTTAATTCTGCTTCTATGCTTAATTCTTGGCAAACTTCTTACAGAACAATAAGCATCCATTGTGGCAAAACCTCTGAAGAAGTCAAATCTAAGTTGAAATTGATATTAAGATCCAGCTAGTCTTGTTGCTCTTTAGGAAATTCAAATCATAGCCTTTCAACTAGACTCTATAGAGCCTTTTCTAGACTCTATAGAAATATTGGTTTTCCTTCACAGATTCAATTACTTTGGCCATACAACTCAACCTTTATATCTAGTGGTTATAATGCTCTACATATCATGAGCTTTTTTTTCTTTTTGGGCTTTAAAACACTTACCCTAAATTTCCTCATACAAGTAATAGGGAAGGAATGAGCTATTTCTACACCACCATATTCTGGGCTAAGAATACTCCAGTGGGAATACACCATCATATTCTGGGCTAAGAATATTCCATTGGAAATGGTTTGAAGGTGAAATGGATAGAATAATTAATCACTGGGGGGGAAAAAACCCTTACAAACCTCCTATTTGTAGTATGTTTACTTTATTTTGACTAAATGCATCTTTCCACCTTTCCTTTCCTTGTTGGTTATATTTCACATGAAGGCATTTATAAATTTTCAACAAAGATGCTTTCTATAAAATTAAAAGTTCTTTTTTGGACATCCCCTTGTGCCTAAATGTAAAATCACTAAATCTATTGTTGTTTTCTGTAACTACTTGCAGATTTTGTGTTTATTAAAACAGTGAAGCATCATAAACCATAATATGCAATAGTTTTCTTTGGCAAGTGTAAATATTAGTTCATATATGAACTATAGTGCTGAATCTGAATAACATCTTTAAAGTATAAACATTTTTCCCTTTTTTTAACTTAAAAAAATTTCAAATACAACTGACATACAATATTGTATTAGTTTCAGATGATTATATATTTATATAACTTCTGAAGTGAGCACCTTGTAAATCTCGTACCTACTTGACACCATACATAGTTATTACAATATTATTCACTGTTGATTATATTCCCTATGCTGTACTTTACATCCCCATGGCTGTTTTTATAATTGGCAATTTGTCTGTCTTAATCCCTTCTCCTTTTTCACCAATGTGCCAAACCCCATCCCATCTGGCAATCATCAAAATGTTCTCTGTATTTGTGAATTTGTTTCAGTTTTATTTGGTATTTATCTTTCTCTGTCTTACTTATTTACTTAGCATAATGCCCTCTTATTCTATCCATGTTGTCATAAATTGCAAGATTTCATTCTTTTTTATGGCTGAGTAATATTCCATTGTATACATGCACCACTTATTTATCCATTTATCTATCGATGGACAATTAGGTTGCTTCCATATCTTGACTATTGTAAATAATGCTGCAACGTATAAATTTGGCTTTAAAGGATACATTGGCATCTCTTACTTGAACTGGGATCCTTTTAGCAATATCAAGAATTAATTCAACATTTGCATAGTTGTTGTTGTTTGGTCCCCCTGGCACTGGTACATAGTGATCTGCCATCTTAATGTACTCTGAAAATGTAAGCAAATTAATAGAGAACACATGCTTTAGTTTCTGAAATAATACACAGAGCAAGACTATGTAAAGGACAATCATAAGTAACCATAGGACAAACTGCATTAATGGGGTAATTTCCAGGACCATTTATTTGAAGGCTCTGACTTTATTAAGTCACTAATATGCACTAATCTCATATTTAGGAAGCTCTTACACTAAAACAGCAGTTATCAAACATTTCACTATGTGACCTTTCTGAAGGGTCTTCATGACCCCTATATCAAAAATAATGTGTCTGTGACTTAGAGGCCCATGTATAATTATTCCATTATGGGAAAAAGTTCTAGTCCTAACACCCTTTATCTTTACTTTGTACTATATTCTGAGAAAGCCCTATTCTTGATGTAGAGCTAGGACAGAATGGGGACAGAAGGAAGAGTCTGGAGGGTTTGTAGACTGGCTAAATAAGAAAGGATATATACAGGAGTCTCCTAGGTGTTTAAAAAGGGTTTATCTGGAATGTTAGCAATAACAGATATTTAAAAGACACTTTAAAAAGATACCTTCTTTACCTCACATTACTTTTTTGCTCAGTATTCCCATTTAAACTTGTCACCTGATGTCTCACTCTTCCTATTCTGGCAACAACAGTAGCAGAGAAGCTACAATGTGTAGGATTGCACTAATAAGCACTTTACATATATATATTTCATTTAAGTCAACAAATGATACGTAATACAACACCCAGTTTATAGAAAATTATGATCTGGAATATTTAAATAACTTGCTCAAGGTCCATTTCCAACGTATATATTAACTTTTCTTATATATTGTTCTTAACTTTTAAAGGCTTTAAGTCCTTTAAAAAAAATTCTTACCCAGCCAGTGTGTCAATGGTTGAGTGTCAACCCATGAACTAGGAGGTCACAGTTTAATTCCAAGTTAGGGCACATGCCCAGGTTGCCGGCTCAATCCCCAGTAGGGAGCATGCAGGAGGCAGCCAGTCAATGATCTTCTCTCATAATCGCTGTTTCTATCTCTCTCCCTCTCCCTTCCTCTCTCTGAAATCAATAAAAATATATTTTTAAAAAAATACTAATTCCTTAATTTAATACCATTGATATTATAATCCTTTCTAGAGTGCTATTTCTTAAATAACTTTTAAAGAAAGTATAAAATTATATAAACTCTAAGTAAAAAAGGTTGGAAAAAGCAGGAACATAAATAGAAATAAAAACACCCCAAAATTTCACTCCCACAGATAACTAGTATTGTTGTTTTGGTATTATATCTTTTTTTTTTTTTTTTTACTATACACAATGTACTTTTTTCCTATTATTATATCATGCTATCAATCTCCTTATGGACAATGTTCTTCTTGGAAATTGTGATGAACAGACACTTAAGTGTCTGCCTCTTTGATCCCAATCTCCAGGTATTCATGCTTTAAGTAATCCACTCTCCTTGGGTGTGACTTGCTTCTGGCAAAGAAAATATGGTAAATATGACATGTCATTTCCATGATAACATTACATATGAATGTAACCAAATTTAATACTCTCCCTTGCTGGCTTTGAGGTAGAAGGCAGTCATTTTGGGATGGCCCATGTGACAAGGAGCCGAGAGTAGCCTCTAGTCAATAACCAGCTAACCATTCAGGCCCCAAGTCTGGGAACCCACAGAAAACTGAATGCTGCCAACAACCATGTGAGCTTGAAAGCAGATCCATCCAAAGTTGAGCTCAGATGAGACTGCAGCCCCAACTGACAACTGACTGCAGCTTTGTGATAACCTGAAGCAGAAGACCCAACTCAGCTGTACCCTGACCTACAGAAACTGTGAGATTATAAATGTCAGTTGTTTTAAGCTGCTAAGTTTGTGGTAATATTGTTATACAATAATAGATAAATAATACAGCAATTTAACAGAATGCATTCTCAGACCAATTAATGCTATTTTTTAATGGCTGCATGGTATTTCATAGAATTAGTGTACCACACTTTACTTAACTAATCCACTGATGGTGGACACTTAAGTTACTCCCAGTTTCTGATTATTTTAATAATGACTATCCTTATACAAATACATTTGCCCATAATACTGATCTTTTGTTCCTCAGAATAAATACAAGAAAATACAATTTCTTGGTCAAAAGTTATGCATACTTTTGTTCTTGTGTTCTTGATCCAATCCTCTCCCACCTCCTCTAGGTCTCTTGTATACTTGTACACATCTCCCTCTTTGGCTCCTTCTTCTTAGACTATAAATATTCTCAAGTCATTTCATTCAGAAAAATTAAAATCCTCCCTTGACCCTGAAGTTCTCTTTAGTTACTGCCCTTTCTTCTTCCCTTCTCATTCAAATTCTTTTTAAAAAATATATATTTTATTGATTTTTTTTCAGAGAGGAAGGGAGAGGGATAGAGAGTTAGAAACCTCGATGAGAGAGAAACATCGATCAGCTGCCTCCTGCACAATCCCTACAGGGTATGTGCCTGCAACCAAGGTACATGCCCTTGACCGGAATCGAACCTGGGACCCTTGAGTCCGCAGGCCGACGCTCTATCCACTGAGCCAAACCGGTTAGGGCTCATTCAAATTCTTAAAAAATTTGTCCACATTGGCTATCTCCATGTCACTTCCCATTCATCACTTAAAATTCTATATTAGTTTGCATAATCATATTGTTCTACTAAAACTATTCTTGCAAATATCAATGGTTCCATAATTGCTGAACAGATTTCTCTTCCTACTTTATTGAACTGTTGACACATTTGACCCTTCTTATTGAAATTCTTTCTTTTTGCTTTTCTCTTCTGCTTCTCCCATCTCTCTGATCACTTCTCAGTATTGTTTCTGGGCCTACCTTCCTGAATCTATCCTATATCCTAGCCTTCCATAAAGTTTCATCCTTAGCCCTCTTCTCTTTATTTTCTATCTGTTCTTTCAGGGAGTAGTGTTAACTGATAATGTAAACTCTTAATCTCTGGCTGTTATTATTTCTAAGTTTTGGAAGGATATATTCCATTTTTTTGTAGGATTTATAGAGTCTACTTGTACCACAAGTACTCCATACCTAATCTATCCCCCCAAAAAACTTACTCTTCTTGCTACATCATCTATTACTTTGCCCTACTTGATGGTACTAGTACCTGCCTAGTCAACCAAATTATAAATCCAACTATAATCATTAATTCTTCATTCAACCATCAAATCTTGTCAATTTTACCTCCTAAGGCTCTCTAAACCATCCTGTTCTTTTCTAGTCTCAGCCTTGTCATATCCTTTATATTGCCTTCCACAAACGGATATTCCCAGATGCTTCCTGAATCATCTAATTATTCATGTTTTTAAAAATGCATCTATCTTTTAGAGATACATAGTAAAATATTTACACATAAAATCATGTCTAGGATTTGCTTCAAAGATTGTGTGGAAGAGAGAGAAAGTGAAAGTATAGATGAAACAAGACTGGCTGTTGATAATTATTGATGCTGGATGACAGAAAGATGGAAAGAGGTTCATTATACTCTTCTACTTTTGAATCGTCAAAAACAACTAATCAATTTAAATACAAATCCTTTAATGTTCAACATACACATACACACACACACACACACACACACACATTCATCCCTAAAAAGATCAAGTCCATGCCCTTGACGATGAAAAACAAGGCCCTTCTTGACGAATACTATGATCACATTTTGTAATTTACCAAGCCACCTATAATTTCCAGAAAATGACTGTGTCACACTTTCAAACATTTGCATATACTGTTCCTTCGGCCTGAAACACTTTTGTCTTCTCTCTAATTGCTTCATTAATTCTTACTCAATTTTGGATAGGCATAACCTCTTCAGAAAGCTTTATCTTAACCCTGCCCCCAAGAGTAAGGGGCAGAGTAAAGATATCTCATTTCTATGTTCTCATAATACACTATGCATATTTATATTATAGCACTGACCTCAAAGTAATGAAATTATTGGTTTCCTAGAGCAAGATCACATCCTATCCAACTGTAGGTCCCCATGTTTACAAATAAATGAATTAATGGGAGCATTAGGTAGAACCGTGGTTGGCAAACTGCGGCTCGCGAGCCACATGCGGCTCTTTGGCTCCTTGAGTGTGGCTCTTTCACAAAATTCCACGGCCTGGGCAAGTCTATTTTGAAGAAATGGCGTTAGAAGAAGTTTAAGTTTAAAAAATTTGGCTCTCAAAAGAAATTTCAATCGTTGTACTGTTGATATTTGGCTCTGTTGACTAATGAGTTTGCCGACCACTGAGGTAGAACTACATGAAGGAAAAGAAATAATGCAAGGTAATTGACATTTATGATAGACAATTTCATCTTTATAGTGAACTAGACATTATGATCATTCTTTTATAGTTGTAAAAATTGTGGCTCAGAGATGTTAAAGGGTCAATCTAAATGTTTTCACATAATATAAGCTTTCCAATAAATTGGTGCCTTCTGTTTCTAAATAAGATAGCATAATACTCCTTATTCTTTAGGCATAGTCTTAACATCATTGTCTCAATATAGAGAGAACATACAAAACAAAATGGTTTTAAAAAGATAGCTATTTATAAAGCTGTTATCTGTGAGTACTCTAACTTAGAGATTATGCTTTAGTGGTAAAAAGCATGGAGAGGAAAGCCACAACCGCTCAGCTATCCTAACATCTCTCAGCTGGAGGACATTCTAAGTAGAGAGAATGTGCAGAAGAGCTTGCAGAGTAAAACCCACTTGGGTCCCAAGAGGGCTCTCCCTCAGAAGAAAGGGAAAAAATTCACTGTGTCTCATAAGGGATATAGTATTTCCTTCCAAACCTTTCCACTTACACATGTTAAAGTATGTTGCTTAGCAAATACTTGACACTGAAAAGGCATACACCTAAAAACCCAAATCAACACTTTCGTTCAATGTCTACCTATTTTTACCTAGAACACAAGGGTCTGTGTTGAGGTTAAATATTGCACAATCACTTGTATATTCGTATTATTAACACTTTTTAAAAGAGAGATCTTTCGGTTTGAGACTCCCCCTGTTACTATTCTCCTACCTACAGGCCGTGGTAGTCAATGTTTTATGCTCTAGACTCTAGAGTCTAGAGTGATGCTTTCTTAATGCAAATAACTCACCTGCATTGGCTTTAAGGTCTTCAGGTGTGACCATGACAACAAATCGGATTGCACGTTCATTTCGAAACATCTCGTAAGACCACCGACGGATAGACCGCATGCATTTCACTGCTGCAATGCCGTTGTTGGCAATAAGAACCTGGGAGAGTTAGGGGATGGGAATTGGAGAGAAAAACAGAAAAAGCAAGCAATGATGGAGAAAAAGAAGTAAGACAATTTTGTAGCTCTATCTTATTTGGAAAGGCAGATTTTCAATAGGAATTTGTATTGCTGGTCTAGGTAGTTAAGAACTAGCTCCCACATGACCAAGGGATATTTTAAAATGTTAGCTAAGGAAATACTTCAATATGTGCCTGACTCAACCTTATTCCTTTCTAACTTCCTTCTTTTAAAAATCCTCACCCAAGGATATACTTTGTTTTAAATTGATTTTGAGAGAGGATGGTTAGAGAGAGAAACATCAATGTGACAGAGAAACATCAATCAGTTGCCGCCTGTATGCACCCTGACTGGGGATTGACAACCCCACAACCTGGGCATGTGCCTTGACCAGGAATTGAACTGGCGACCCTTCAGTGCACAGAACGAAACTCAACCGACTGAGCCACCAGGCCAAGGCATAACTTCATCTCTCTCTCTCTCTCTCTCTCTCTCTCTCTCTCTCTTTTAATTAAACCCTCACCCAAGGGTATTTTTTTCCATTGATTTTTAGAGAGTCGAAGGGAGATTAGAAGGAAAGGGGGATGTAAGGGGGACAGAGAGAGAGAGAAAAACATCAATGTGAGAGAGACACATCAATTGGTTGCCTCCCACAGGCGTCCCAACCAGGGTCGGGGATCGAACCTGCAACCCAGGTACATGCCCTTGACCAGGATCAAACCCAGAGCCCTTCAGTGCACAGGCCAACGCTCTAACCACTGACCCACACCTGTCAGGCCCATAACTTCATTTCTTGAAGGAAAAAAAAAATCACAACTACTCAAATCTTGTGAGTTTGTGAATTATTTTACTAAACCAATTACTAGGGAACAGAAAATTAAGAGAGATGGTGTATTATAAATAAGGATGGAGGAAGACCAAACAGTGAGTGTCATGCACTATTCTCCCTTGTAGTAAAATAAGGCAGAGTACCCTGAACATGTATAAGAACCTGGAACCAACCACCACTTCTCTCCAAAATGCCAAACCCCAAATGCCTTAGAATTATAGAGCCTGCCTCAGAATGGTCACAAGAAAAAAAAGAAGAATCAAGGATCCTGAGACTTCTCTGTAACAAACCTTTCATTACCCGTCTTGCAATCATGCCTCCAAGGGTAACATGGGCTAGGAGACATATAATCTATCTTTATTGGAAGACTAAGAGAAGGACACCGCTGAAGCAATACTTTTAGGAGTGGGAATGTAGGTCCCCACCCTTTAATCTTTTAGTCACTATAAACTATTTCAACCAAGTCATTCGCTTAGCTCTGACATGGTTTAGATAAAAGTGACACAGAGTTAATATTTTAAAAAAAAAGTGTAATCTCTAAGTATTTCATGTGGTGTATTCCCTCTAAACATCTCAAAAACGTGGTGGAAGCCAATCAGTCAGTGTATCAAACTGTTTAAACTTTCTCTTCTGAAAGTCTGTACTTCCTTAGCTCCAAACCCAATGCTATGACATTATCTCCTCACCACCACCCCACAAGTTAATTGATTTCTCATAGCCTCTCAGATCAGTGCAGCCCAACCCTGTAAAATCACAAGATCTTTTAAAAAGAACTTGATGAGCACTGCTTCATCATCTTATTAGCTGAGACTAAATTATCAGTGGTTATACATATTACAGAAAATAGTAAAATTATTTAATAAGATGCTACGGAGGTAGAAAGGATAACTTCACATGCAGAGGCAAGGTCTCTAAAAGTCTAATATCAGTTTTGAGCAAATCTAGACAACAATTTTAGGCATTAAATCTCATATACTTTGGAAAAGTACTTTAGCAGGTTACAAAACTTACCTTCTCAATTACTTTATTCCCCCCAAAGCGAGTAACAAATTCTGCTGGCGAAGCTACAGTGAAATCTCGCTGTGAGTCTATTTTCTTTCGGTCTCGACCTTGCTTTACTAGATGCAAGCCAGACATGCTGGACCTATAAAAATAGAGAAACCGTGAACGTCTGTCAATAGGATTTCTTCACACCATCCATCTCCCCTGGAGACCTGCTTTTCACTTCTTGTAACAGTACCTCCAACTATACCCTTGTGAAGACAGCATGCTGGGAGACCACATACTTTTTAAATAGAAGAGAGGAGGGGAAAATGGTCTTTGCTTGTGGGAATCTAAGCAAAAAACTGTTCCTGGATAATAAAAAAATAATATTAAGGTTTAGCAACAGTGCCATCACAAAGAGATAGGCAATGGTTGGAATGAAACGAAATGGTAGAAATAGCAGACTCAACTGTTAAAACTAAAAATACAATTAGCAAGCCTGTTTCTGGATCATGATTCTGGCATACAGATGACCTTTCTCCTCTGTATCTCCACCCTACATCTTTCTTATGAGCTTTAACTCCACATTTTTAATTGCCTACTAAGTGTTTTACTGATGTATCCCATAGATGTTTCAAAATCAAATTCTTTACAAGGCAGCATAACATACCATATTTCATAAATTTTAAGATGTTCCTCTTTAAAAAAAAATCTCTGATATTGATATATATCTTATAACCAATTGTATGATTTATTTAGTTGGCAGTATTTTCCCCCTCAATGGTGCCTCTAACAATTAATGGTGTTTTAGATTAGATAAAATATAGTTGTTGAAACTGCACAGACATGGTTTTAAATTCCAGATCTGTCTGCTTAATAGCTCCAATGAGTTTTAGCAAATAATTTAACCTTGCTCAGCTTCAGTTTTCTCTTTGTAAAATATGCATAGTATTCACAGTTCCAGTTATTTACCTATTGTCCCTCAGCTCCAAGCCCACTCTTTTATGCTCTGCACTGTGAAAATAGGGCTAAGCCTCTGCAAAATTGTTCAATTCTGCCAATGGGAAGACAGAGATAAAAAAGAGACTTATTTTGTGTTTTCCAGTTATTACCAGCATTGCCCCATGTATGTAACAGAAAGTAAATTCTAGCTTCTAGCATCTTTTGACATTCCTGAGAAAGCCTTGATGCATTCTCGTAGAGGTACCAGGAGCAGGAGGTTGTGGTTCCCTGACAGTCAATACTGCCTTGCCATGCTTACTCATCCTCTAGGGTATGCTGCCTGGGCCTATCAGTCACCTGTCAGGCCAGGTCTTCTCCTCAGGGATCTGAGCACCAGCTACTCAAAGCTTACCCCCAGTGGTCTAAGCACCAGCCCCCAAGGGCCCTCCTCTGAGCTCCTACTTCTTCCTTTATGACCCCTAGGTCTAGGGGTGATAACTGTTTTCCATAGGTATTAACTCTGGGTTACTTCAGTATCCCTTTTTGTTCTTTTCTTCTTCTAACACCCAAGTAACCAATTCTCACTAATGAATGTCGTCTTTATTATAATGCCTAATGCAGTTTCTCTTTCCTTGACTGGACAATGATAGACCCTCTGAATTGGTGTTTTGAGGATTAAATGAGATAATAGATATAAATAAGGTCCTTTATATTTATACACTGCTTAATAGACAGATATCTTCTTCCATTCCTATTTTTCATTCCTTTCTCCTATACTCCAACTTTGACATAGTAATTTAACTTTTCAAAATAAAAGAGTATGATTAAAATCATCCCACAAAGAAAAGACCAGGTCCAGATGATTTTCAAAGACAAGTTCCATCTAATTTTCAAGGCAGTAGTCTACCAAACTTCCAGACAATAGAAAAAGACGTAAAACTCCCCAGCTACAGTAATACTGATACCAAACCCAGACAAAGATGTTACATGAAGATAAAAGTCTAGATCCATTTTATTCCTGACTACAAATGCAAAAATTCCCCAGTGCACGAAATTCATGCACGGAGGAGGGTGGCCCCTCAGCCCAGCCTGTACTCTTTCCAATCTGGGACCCCTCGAGGGATGTCCGACTGCCCAGTGGGGTCGGGCCTATCCCTCTCAAAATCCAGGACTGCTGGCTCCCAACTGCTCGCCTGCCTGCCTTCCTGATTGCCCCTAACCGCTTCAGCCTGCCAGCCTGATCACCCCCTAACCACTCTGCTGCCAGCCTGATTGATGCCTAACTGCTCCCCTGCCAGCCTGTTTGCCCCCAACTTCCCTCCTCTGCCGGCCCGGTCACCCCTAACTGCCCTTCCCTGCAGGGTTGATCACCTCCAACTGCCCTCCCTTGCAGGCCGGGTGCCTCCCAACTGCCCTCCCCTGCTGGCCATCTTGTGGTGGCCATCTTGTGTCCACATGGGGGCAGGATCTTTGACCACATGGGGGAAGCCATATTGTGTGTTGGAGTGATGGTCAATCTGCCTATTACTCTTTTATTAGATAGGATAGAGGCCTGGTGCAGGAGTGGGGGCCAGCTGGTTTGCCCTGAAGGGTGTCCCGGTCAGGGTGGGGGTTCCCTTGGGGCGTGGGGCAGCCTGAGCAAGGGGCCTGTGGTGGTTTGCAGGCCAGCCACGTCCCCTGGCGACCCAAGCAGAGGCCCTGGTATCTGGAATTTATTTACCTTCTACAATTGAAACTTTGTTGCCTGGAGCGGAGCCAAGCCTCCTGCATGCTCCACAGCCGGCAGCCATTTCTGTTTGGGTTAATTCACCTTCTATAATTGAAACTTTGTAGCCTTAAGCAGAGGCCTGGGCCAAGCCAGGGTATTCGGAAAGCTTTGCTTTCTCCGTTGCTGCGGGCAACCCTGGCCTGGTCTCTCCAGCTCCGTGGCTGCCGCCATTCTGTTTAAATTTGTTTACCTTCTATAATTGAAACTTTGTAGCTTGAGTGGAGGCTTAGGCCTGGCAAGGGCATGCGGAAAGCTTGGCTTCCTCTGTTGCCTGGGAAACCTTGCTCTCTGTGGCTGTAGCCATCTTGGTTGGGTTTATTTGCATACTCGCCCTGATTGGCTGGTGGGCGTGGCTTGGGCTGGTGGGCGTGGCTTTGGGCATAGCGAAGGTGCGGTCAATTTGCATATTACCCTTTTATTAGGTAGGATAGCAGGGTTTCAGTGCAAGGGTAGGCAAATATTAGTAAAAAAATATGTTCCTCCATGACCAACTTGAGTTTGTCCCAGGTATGCAAAGATGGTTTAATTTTAGAAAACCCATAAATGTAAAAAACTGTGTTAGATTTCCTAACAAGTACAATAAAATGAAAAAAAATTAGAGGCATTAAAATTGCAAAGAAGGAACTATCATTATTTGAGAATATGGTAATTTACATAGAAAACAGAAGATTCTCTAATCGAATAAATGACATTTCTGGGAAAAGCCTTGATGCATTCTCTTAGCAGTACCAGGAGCAGCAGGTTTTCCAACTATTACCAGTATAGACCTTAGTCAAGTGTCTTGATATACGATAAATACACAAGAAGTTCAAATATATTATATACAGTTGACTACATACAGATTATAAAATTAAAAATAGATCATAAAGCTAAAAACAACTAAAATACACATACTCTTAAGAGATATGTATAGATACAATAAAACAATATAAACAGGAAAACAAAAGACAATGAACATGTGATTAAGAAAATTGATTATCTGGGTAGGGGAGGCAGGGAGAAGGGTTGAGGAAAGATTATATAATTAAATGTAGGTGATGGCCAAGGACCCACCTTTGTTTTAAAAATTAAACAAAAGATGCCAAAACCGGTTTGGCTCAGTGGATAGAGCGTCGGTCTGCGGACTGGAAGGTCCCAGGTTCGATTCCGGTCAAGGGCATGTACATTGGTTGCAGGCACATCCCCCGGTGGGGGGTGTGCAGGAGGCAGCTGGTTGATGTCTCTCTCTCATCGATGTTTCTAGCTCTCTATCCCTCTCCCTTCCTCTCTGTGAAAAATCAATAAAATATATTTTTAAAAAATAGATAAATAAATAATTAAAATTAAACAAAAGAATGTGATGGGTTTCAAATCCTTCCTACATTATTAAGAAACACAACAAATAAATAAATAATAGAGGGCCACACAAGGAACAAGGAGTATGTCATGAACCAATAATTATATAATTCTATACACCTAAAGTTAAACACACACACACACACACACACACACACACACACACTCCTCAAAGGTCAACTTTCACTTATTTAAGGAAGGAGTGGAGAAATAGAGAAAATATAAACCTAGAACTAATAGGGAGCTGCTTAAGTATAACACAAAAAGGGAAGAAAGTCTATATTGATTTAAAAAAAAAAGGTGGAAAAGGAATTGGTTATAAGATTTAATCAATAGTTTAGAAATAAAATGGATCTCATAATCTTCACCTCTCACCTACCTTTTTTTGGGACACTATTAGAGAATATTGTCTTGTAAATAAATGGAGTAAGCCAAGAAAAAGGAAGACAAGGAACATAGAATCCAACACAGAAGAGAAGGGCATTCCCTAGATCTGTGGTCGGCAAACTGCGGCTCACGAGCCGCATGCGGCTCTTTGGCCACTTGAGTGTGGCTCTTCTTCCACAAAATACCACGGCCTAGGTGAGTCTATTTTGAAGAAGTGGCATTAGAAGAAGTTTAAGTTTAAAAAATTTGGCTCTCAAAAGAAATTTCAATCGTTGTACTGTTGATATTTGGCTCTGTTGACTAATGGGTTTGCCAACCACTGGCCTAGATGATTGTTTAAATTGGAAGACAGACTGCTCTAGGAGGTATGCATCTTGGAAGAAATGGACAGATCATTTTGTATTTAACTACAGAAAAACAAAATAAAACTTGCTCATATATATAATATATATAAAATATACATGGGTTTGGTTTCTTTATATATATACACTAGAGGCCCGGTGCACGAAATTCATGCACGGAGGGTTGCCCCTCAGCCCAGCCTGTACCCTCTCCAATCTGGGACCCCTCGAAGGATGTCCGACTGCCCGGGATCGGGCCTAAACGGGCAGTCGGACATCCCTCTCACAATCCAGGACTGCTGGCTCCCAACTGCTTGCCTGCCTGCCTGCCTGCCTTCCTGATTGACCCTAACTGCTTCTGCCTGCCAGCCTGATCACCCCCCTAACCACTCTGCTGCCAGCCTGTTTGCCCCAACTTCCCTCCTCTGCCGGCCTGGTCACCCCTAACTGCCCTCTCCTGCAGGGTTGATCATCTCCAACTGCCCTCCCTTGCAGGCCTGGTCCTTCTCAACTGCCCTCCCTTGCAGGCCGGGTGCCTCCCAACTGCCCTCCCCTGCTGGCCATCTTGTGGTGGCCATCTTGTGTCCACATGGGGGCAGGATCTTTGACCACATGGGGGCAGCTATATTGTGTGTTGCAGTGATGATCAATCTGCATATTACTCTTTTATTAGATAGGATAGAGGCCTGGTACAGGGGTGGGGGCCAGCTGGTTTGCCCTGAAGGGCATCCCGGATTAGGTGGGGGTTCCCTTGGGGTGTGGGGCGGCCTGAGCGAGGGGCCTGTGGTGGTTTGCAGGTGGGCCACGCCCCCTGGCAACGCAAGTGGAGGCCCTGGTATCTGGAATTTATTTTCCTTCTACAATTGAAACTTTGTAGCCTGGAGCAGAGCCAAGCCTGGGGCTCCCTCCGAGGCCGGTAGCCATTTGTGTTGGGGTTATAATTGAAACTTTGTTGCCTTAAGCGGGTGGGCCCAGCCAGGGTGTGCGGAAAGCTTTGCTTCCCCTGTTGCCGGCGGCAACCCTGGCCTACTCTCTCAAGCTCCATTCTGCCACCATTTGTTTGAATTTGTTTACCTTCTATAACTGAAACTTTGTAGCTTGAGTGGAGGCTTAGGCCTGGCAAGGGCAGGCAGAAAGCTTGACTTCCTCTGTTACCTAGGAAACCTTGCTCTCTGTGGCTGTAGCCATCTTGGTTTGGGTTAATTTGCATACTCGCTCTGATTGGATGGTGGGTGTGGCTTGTGGGCATGGCTTGTGGTGTGTCGGAGGTGTGGTCAATTTGCATATTTGTCTATTATTAGATACGATATTTGCTTATTTTACATATATAAAACAAAAAAATGTTGTACATATAAATGTTTGTTATATATAAAATGAGTTGTTGCCCTGGCCGGGTTGACTCAGTGGATAGTGCATGGGCCTGTGGAGCGAAGTGTCTCGGGTTCAATTACAGTCAAGAGCACATGCCCCGGTTTCGGGCTTGATCCCCAGTAGCGGGCATGCAGGAGGCAGCCAATCAATGATTCTCTCTCATTATTGATGTTTCTATCTCTCTCTCTCCCGCTCCCTTCCTCTCTGAAATCAATAAAAAATAAAAATTAAAAAATAAAATGAGTTGTTTTTTTATTTTACTCCCAGTGGAAGTTTTGCTTGGTTTTCTCCCCAAAGGGTGGAAGATGTCAAATGAAAAAGAAAAGAAAATGCTGACTGTTCTAAAGACTAATTTTACCAACTCAGTGTTTTTTATATGTTTTGTGCTTCTGCCAAAGTCCAGTTTAACTTTCATGTACTATTTTTTCCAAAAAATCCTCTCAAGATTGCAAAAACAATCAAAGATGATAATAGAGGGGCCTTTAAATACTGTTATCAAGCAAATCATTCAGGTCTTTTATGTTAACTCTGCTGAAGAGGAACAGACCTGAAGAGGCCTGAAGAAGGCTAAGAAGGCCTGTTAGAACTCATTTCCTTCTCGGCCTGAGTTCTAACAGCAGGAAGAAAAAGATCCCAGGTAAGGAGGCTGAACAATCCAGTCTGGCTGCCCACTGTCATGTGCCAGGACAATTGCAGCAGGTACCTTTCCTAGTGCCACAGACACATTCTAAAAGTTTTCTTTGTCGAAACCGGTTTGGCTCAGTGGATAGAGCGTCGGCCTGTGGACTGAAAGATCCCAGGTTCGATTCCGGTCAAGAGCATGTACATTGGTTGCGGGCACATCCCTGGTAGGGGGTGTGCAGGAGGCAGCTGGTCGATGTTTCTCTCTCTTCGATGTTTCTAGCTCTCTATCCCTCTCCCTTCCTCTCTGTAAAAAATCAATAAAATATATTTTTTAAAAATTTTTTTAAAAAAGTTTTCTTGCCAAAGCCGGTTTGGCTCAGTGGATAGAGCGTCGGTCTGCGGACTGGGGGGTCCCAGGTTCGATTCCGGTCAGGGGCATGTGCATTGGTTGCGGGCACATCCCCAGTGGGGGGGGTGCAGGAGGCGGCTGGTCAGTGTTTCTCTCTCATCGATGTTTCTGGCTCTCTGTCCCTCTCCCTTCCTCTCTGTAAAAAATCAATAAAAATAAAAATAAAAAAAGTTTTCTTTAACACTACCTCAAAGGGATGGGACACACTACACAGAATCGTTATCTATCTTCACAATAGTTGAAGAGTCTTCTACACTTGAAAAACCAGCCAAATCCAGTAATCAAATTTGGCACAGACTGAGTGAGGTCCCGTAACTAAAGAAGAGCACAGCAAGATCTGCACAGGGATGCTTGTTTTCAACATAACTACAATTATCACACATGGGTTCAGGTACTTTGTTTCAAATTCTGAATGTAAAATACAGGTTGAGAAATCTAGAATAAAATATGAGTTTTTATTCATTTCCTTTAAAAAAAAAAAAAAAACAGTTTCTTCGAGCTATACAAAAAAAAAAATCATCAAAGCAAATTTCCCATAAATTTCAGGGCTTAACTGCAATGCCTGACTGTTTTTTAAAAGTATACAGGGCCTAAATACGGCACCCTATAACTTACCTTTGAAGCATGTAATATCTCATCTCTTTATTTTCCTCTGCAGAACCTCCATATCATGATGGCAAAGGAATGGAAGCTGTCTCTTCAGATGTCGGCCTTGTAAACACAAGCCACAGCTCGTCCTTCTGTTGCAGGTGCTTAAAACCCAGGAGGACGAGAGATACTGTGCCTTCTGCCTACTTCTTGGCCCTGCTTCAGTCAGACTAGAGTATTCCTGATGGCCTAAAACTACAGTCCTTTTGTCCACTTTGTCCCCAATTTCCATATTTTCCTACCTTTCCTCCTTTTTTAATTTCCCCCCCTACATTTGGCTCACATCTAGAACTAGTTGGCTTCCCAAAAGGATTGAGAGAAGAGGGGAGAAACATAAACATTTGTGTAACTGGAAAATAGATCTTAGCAACTCTGCATTAGCTGCAGCAAACATGTTTCAACAACGGTCACTTTCTTCTGCCTGTCACCAGAGAAAAGCTCCACAGCCTCTCCTGGCTGCCAGGAGCACATGACAGAGAAGGCCAGGGCAAAAGAGAAGAAAAAGTTTACAAGGACAACTAAGCCAAGAAAATAATGGGGTCACGAAATCCAGAGGGAGGAAGACAGCACAGCCTAGGTAAGTAATTTCTGAGATCCAATCAAAACAAGTAATACTGATTATCAGACAGCAAAAAGGGGAAAAGCAGGTCAAGCAGTAAAAACAAAACAAACAAATAAAAACCAAGTACAAAGGACAAAACCTGCCACTAGTAGGGAATTCTGTATAAAGTGGGAGCCACAATTTTAATTTTTAGGCCAAAATAGTGATACACACACACACACACTTTTAAAAACAACAAGATGTTATTCACTAAAACTTGAAAATAAGAATGAAGCTGGTACAAATGGGATATAGAGATGTGGATAAAATCCTTGAAAGGAAAAAGGAGCCCAAACAAATATTTTAGACACAGAGTTTAAGCTGGATTAAGAAAATCCCTGCCTATAAAGGCTACTGGACACATCTATTGCTATGAAAGCAAATTTGCCACAGATGGACAAATCACTTAAATAAATAAATAGTGGCTGAATGTTACAGTAACATAGTCCTATTTTAGCTTTTAATTAGGTAGATGCTCATGACATTGCTGCCTTGTAATGGAGATAACACTCTAACAGCTAGAATCTATAGAAGCACAACTGCCTGAGACAAGTCCTCCAGAATGGTATAATTCACCAGAGTCATATCTAACCTGATTTACTAATATGTAGCACAGAAACATTCCCACCAAAATGCTGGGTAGAAATAGTTAATAATCTGATGCCAACAATGCTGAGAACCTACTAACGTTCCAGAAAAAACAACAATACACTCAAAACAGAAGTACACAAATGACCTGGCGTACAGATAGAAGATGAATGATGAAACTGAAGATAAAATGATTAAGACAAACCTCAATCTTCAGACATTCAGGTGACCCCATGTTGGAAAGACTCACTCAGGCCACTCAACATGACCATCTGCCCTAATAGAAAATGGATGTCTTGGGTTGTGTTCAGGTCTGTATCACTTTATAGCATTCCTCCTATACTATGCCAATCTCTGATAAAGTTAGTTGTTTACTTCTTCCTATTTCTATGTCTCTTCAGAATAATATATCTCCAAATAGAGCACTGAGACCTTTGTTTAAAACAATTATAGTGACAACAGATGTAGAAGGAGCTCAATTTTACACATGCATCTGAGTGTCTCCAGATGTAGGCAGTTCCCAAAAGAGAATCACTCTCTGCCTTTATTATATATCCTGAACATTCAAAAACCAAAATAAGCATTGAGTATAGAATAAAGCAGGCTATTTTTTCACTCGATTGTATCAGAAAAATATACCAAAGAGGCACACTCTTTGTTCCTGCTTTCTTTTACTAAAGGGATCTTTCTAAAACAACTAAACACTAACACAGCACACCCAGATCCAAAAACAAAGCTGCAGCTTTTAATCTTTTATGGATGCTGCTCACAATTCTTCTGTAATTATTAGAACACAGGAAATAAAAAGCCACATTCATCCATTTATTCAAATTCAAACCATCCCCATTTTAATCTACCATAAACAAAGTGTCCAAGGTAGACACATACCTGGCACAAAATCCAACTAAGAGCCCACACTGATCCCAGCATTGTAACATGCCAAGCACCAAGGATGACGTAGCAGTTTACCCGGCAGACAGTGATGCAATGGCTGGCTTGATTGCAATGCAGTCTCAGTTATACTGCAGCACACACTGTGAGAGACTGTTTTACACTGGGGCTTTTCCAAGCAGAGAAATCTTGAATCAAGGATATACCTCTTTTGAAAATCTACTGACCACATAGATAAAAGTTTAGTTGTGGACACTAAATTCTGATCCACTGATTTATATGCCTATCCTGCATCAATGCCACACAGTCTTCTTAGCTATGGCTTTATAATAGATTTTGAAATCAAGGAGTATAACTCTTCCAACTTTGCTCTCCTTTTCTAAAATTATTTTGTGTACTCTAGGTTCCCTGGATTAAGATCAGCTTATCAAATTCTAGAAAGAAGAAAAAAGCCCACTGATTTTGAAATGAACTATGAATTTATAGCTCAATTTAGGGAAAATTGACACCTTGACAATATTGAGTTTTACAATCCCTGAACATAGACTGTCTCTCCTTTTACAGGCTGGGACAAAAGTAGGTTTGCAGTTGTTCATATAGAAAATTATACAATAATTAATCAATAATAATTCAACAATAAACTGTTTTGCATACTCACAACTATAAACCTGCTTTTGCCCCACCCTGTATTTAGCTCTTTAATTCCTTTCAGTAATGTTAATATTAGGAGAAACTGAGTGAAGGATACACAGGAACTCTTTGTGCTATTTTTGCTAATTCTTCTGTCTAAAAGCCTAAGTGACCGTTACAACCGGTTGACCAAATGACTGGTTGAATGGTCGCTATGATGATGCACTGACCACCAGGGGGCAGACACTCAACACAGGAACTGCCCCCTTGGTGGTCAATGTGCTCCCACAGCCAACCCCCGCATGGCCGGCATACCTCCTGCGGCTTGGATCGCCAGCCAGGCCAAGGGACCCTACCCATGCACAAATTTCGTGCACCGGGCCTCTAGTATATATATGAGAGGCTAAGTGACCAACCATACATCCATCCGACCATCCGACCAACCAACCGGCCAGTACATATGACACACACTGGCAATTCAAAAATAAATGTTGACTCGGGCATACGCAATACATATAAAGCTCTCGCTGGCACCAATCACACATGTGCATTTCAATCTGTCATTGTCAATAGTGAATTTGGTTGTTTTTGTTGACGTTCTAAAGCTGAAAGTGTCTGAAGATCAACTATTGTTACAATGCACCTCTGACACTTCATCTCTGACACTTCTATAATGGAGAATTAATTCTTCTAATTAATTTCCTTTCAATGTGCATGAATCTGTGCATCAGGCCTCTAGTAAAATAATAAAAGAGGCATAAAAGCATAAGAACAGAGAGAATGGAAATAGAGACCCAACAGATTAGAGATGTCAGAAAATTATTGGAGCCCTAACCAGTTTGGCTCAGTGGATAGAGCGTTGGCCTGCGGACTCAAGGGTCCTGGGTTCGATTCCAGGTCAAGGGCATGTACCTTGGTTGTGGGTACATCCCCAGTAGGGAGTGTGCAAGAGGCAGCTGATCAATGTTTCTAACTCTCTATCCTTCTCCCTTACTCTCTGCAAAAAATTATTGGAAAAAAGAGAGTGGCTGGTCAAGAATTAAATGCCTCAGAAACCAAAGAGCCAATCGCAGGGAAAGCCACTTAGAAACAAGCATAACTCTACTTTAGCACTCTGGAAAAACTCAGAAATTAGAAGTACATAGTATATCTCTACTAGAAAGGTTGGAGATAGAGTTGAAAACAAAATAAAGTCTGTAGTTTACTTAAAAATACTGAACCAGCCCTGGCTGATATGGCTCAAAAGGTGACAGGTTCAATCACCAGTCAGGGCACATATGGGAAGCAACCAATCAATTTCTTTCTTTCTCTCTCTCTCTGCCCCTTCCTTTCTCTAAAATCAATTTAAAAAATAAATGAAAGTACTATGTCAATGTTAATTACTTAGCTTTAATAAATACAGGATTACCAGAGAAATTATAGGATCCCATTTTTAAAGTAAATTTTAAATAATCTATAAGACTTTATTTTAAAATATATTTTTATTGATTTTAGAGAGAGGAAGGGAGAGGGATAGAGAGAGAGAAACAGCAATGATGAGAGAGAATCATTGATCGGCTGCCTCCCACATACCTTCTACTGGGGATAGAGCTCACAACACAGGAACCTGCCCTGACCAGGAATTGAACCTTGACCTCCTGGTTCATAAGTTGACGCTCAACCACTAAGCCACAGCCAAGCTAGGATGCCCATTTAGACTTGATTTTCATATAAACAACCAATCCTCTTTTTCATAAATATGTCTAATGCAGTATTTAATTTTTTATACTAAAAAATCATTCAGTTTATCTGAAATTCAAAATTAACTGGAAATCCTATATTTTTATTTGCTAAATCTGACAACTCTAGATAAATGAACTGTGATTAGGCAAAATGCTAAATTAGGAAAAGCTGAGTGAAGGATACACGGAACTCTGTGCTGTCTTTGCCAATTCTTCTAAATGTAAAATTATTTCAAAATAAAAAGTTAAATTAAAAAATTAAGTTTATAAAAGACTTTAATGGCATGGGAAAATACTATTATGTAAAAAAAAAGAGCAGGAAACAGAGATGTATATTCATTATCATATCTATGTATGTATTCTTTAATGAAATTTATCCTTAATGGGTAAAGAACACTGAAAGGAAACATCAAATATTAACAGCAGTTATCATAGAATGATTGTATTCTGGATTGTTTTATTTCTTTCTTTATACTTTTTGGATCTCCAACTTTTTTATATATATATCTAATAATTTTTATTTATTTATTTATTTTTTAAATATATTTTATTGATTTTTTACAGAGAGGAAGAGAGAGGGATAGAGAGCTAGAAACATCGATGAGAGAGAAACATCGATCAGCTGCCTCCTGCACACCCCCTACTGGGGATGTGCCTGCAACCAAGGTACATGCCCTTGACCGGAATCGAACCTGGGACCTTTCAGTCTTCAGGCCGACGCTCTATCCACTGAGCCAAACCGGTTTCGGCATATCTAATAATTTTTAAAAATTTAAGTAGCAAACCACTTGTAAATTTTTGTTAATAGGAAGGAAAAAAAGAGCAGGAAACAGCATTACATAAAATAAACACTGTCAAGCAGCTGTCCTGAGCCCTATTTACAACATTCATAATTTCATTTAGAAAATTAGGTAGGATCACAGAATCAACTCTGCAGACTGTACATACACAGACAGCTCTTGTTTTATGAATGGAAAGGAGGGGGGAGGAGGTAGAAGAAACTATTGCTCTCAGCAAGAGTACTAAGTCGCAGATTTCATAATGACCTTCTCTGTCTACTCATTTCTGAGGCACTATGACAACTGGGAACCTCAGAATATCAAGGAAGGAGCATTGAGAGTAAAATATTTGGGGAGCAAAAGATCATGGAGGCTAAATGAGAAATGCTAAGAAAGTCAAAACATAAGAACACTCTCACAGGCCAACCAACAAGCAAAGCCAAAATATAATCTCAAACCTAGAGTCAGTTTTATTAACTAGAGGTCCGGTGCACGAAATTCGTAAATGGGTAGGGTCCCTAGGCCTGGCCTGTGATCAGGGCCGATCAGGGCCTTCTGGCTGCCAGTCAGCGCCTTCTTTTGTTCCACGGCACCCCCTGGTGGTCAGTGCATGTCAAAGCAAGCGATTGAACTCCCGGTCTCCCAGTCGAACTCCTGAGGAGACACTGCATATTAACCTTTTATATACAGAGATTATATATATATAGATTTCCCATGTTAAAGCTTGGAAGTGATGAGGCAAAAGATAGGATGGGAAAATAAAATTTCCTGCCCTCTCAATAATGGTTATTCTTGTGGATGAAAAAGGGGTTCTACAGAAAGTGACCTCTCTGGGTGATCTGACCATAAATTCCTAACTGGGCAAGGTCATGGTTTGTTATGCCCCAGGCATATAACTTTTTTTAATAAAAGGTTTATTTTTGCTTTAAACAAGCCCTGTCCATTGTTTCTGTGCATCTAGGTTCATACACCTTTGAAATAAACATAATCACCCTCAAGAAAATACATATTCTTGTAAAGGATCCTTTAATTCAATACACACACACACACACACACACACACACACACACACACACTGCTTCCTTCCATCCTTCTCATGTAGTCTTCCTTACTTCCCTCCTTAATTTCAAATGCATTTTTAAAAAAATATATTTTATTGATTTTTTACAGAGAGGAAGAGAGAGGGATAGAGTTAGAAACATCGATGAGAGAGAATCATCGATCAGCTGCCTCTTGCACACCCCCTACTGGGGATGTGCCCGCAACCAAGGTACATGCCCTTGACCGGAATCGAACCTGGGACCTTTCAGTCCGCAGGCCGATGCTCTATCCACTGAGCCAAACCGGTTTTGGCATCAAATGCATTTTTTGTTAATTGCGCAACTGTCATTCATTAGATCATTTCAGATCTTGCTTCCTGGCAACTGTTGTCAGTTTTAGCTCTAATAAACTCATAAAAATTCTCTCATAAAAATGTTTGGACGTTTCTTACATTGACATCTGAATTATAACACTAACAATATGTTTGCTGTAATCAAAAGTTTTTCAAATCTAAATTTCCAAGTTTTAATCTCTAATTTGCAAAAGACTTAAAGAGGTTTTTACAGTTAACAATTTTAACCTCACAAAAAGGACTCCTCCATAATGAATATCATATTACACTAGTATGGCACATTTTACTTTTCCAAAAGCTTTTGCTGCTCTTATTTAATTTTACCTCCATCACTAGATTTAAAGGAAATCACTTCAAACTCAGGAGTTTAAAGTGACAGACTAAAAAGAGAAGAAAATCCTTATTTCTTTGTAGGTCAAACACAAACATATACAGTTAAAACTAAAAAGCTCTGTCCTTTATAGCTTTTGATCAAATCATGTCACTACTCTTGTCCCCTTAACTTCCCTCTTGACCCAATGGCAGCAAGCGCTGAAAGCTACTCCTAGATTCTTTCAGAATCTAACCTCATCATTATTTCCTATGGATGAAGGTCTGTAATACAATTCTACATGATTTTTTTTATTGACCATGAATTTTAGGAAATATAAAAAAGCAAAGTACTTTTCTTTCTAGACCAGAAAGGAGATAGGAAAGGCTCACCTTCAAGGAGCCTTTTCTGAATGAACTTAATCACTCTCTCCTTCCAGAGTAGCAACCACTTGTCTTAAACTCAGAGACAGAAATTGTATTCTGGAATTATATATATTGAAATAATAGCAATTACAGATTGTTTTCCAATTAAGTCATTAACCAAAGATGCTTGCTAAGCATAAAATGTTGGCCACTTGATATTTTGAGTATATATTTTAAGAAGTTTAAGAGAAAACTAAGATGGAATTTCAAGTACCGTAACATGAATTATAATATAAAAAAAAGTTTTAAAGAAAGCACATACCCTAGAGGTAAAAGATCCAACTGTGGGGCTAATGTGATTCCAACTGGACCTCAACCAGAAATTCAGCATACTTGTTGACAAAACTGATTACAATCTTTGTTTGGTAGATAGCGTAGGTTGATGTAGATTTAGACTGCATTGTAAGCATGCAGAACAATCTGACCTCGAGTGGTATCCCACAAGGAGCAAATGTCAATATCCATACAACTAGATGGCTCTATTATATGCCACCAAATCATACATTAGTTATCAAAATTAAGATGCCTACAGTCTTAAATGGTCTTTCTTCTCAAATGTTAAATTAAATATCAATAATGAGGTTCAGAAATATATCAACCTAGCTGATCTTATCTACAAATAAAAAAGCATAGTTGTCTACAATGAGGAATATACAATGTATATTCCCACCAACCTATAACTTACTTGGGTATTATCTATATATATAAAAGGAGAAGTGTCGCCGAAACCGGTTTGGCTCAGTGGATAGAGCGTCGGCCTGCGGACTCAAGGGTCCCAGGTTCGATTCCGGTCAAGGGCATGTACCTTGGTTGCGGGCACATCCCCAGTGGGGGTTGTGCAGGAGGCAGCTGATCGATGTTTCTAACTCTCTATCCCTCTCTCTTCCTCTCTGTAAAAAATTAATAATAAAATATATTAAAAAAAAAAAAAAAAAAGGAGAAGTGTCCCTCCAGCTGGTAACTATGACATGCACTGACCACCAGGGGGCAGACGCTCAATGCAGGAGCTGCCATGACGTGCACTGGCCAGCACCACGGACCTGGCACCAACAAACCAACACTTGGCTTCCCCCAAGTGGGACACAGGCCCTGCCACCACCCCGGAGTGACACTCCACCAAATTGCAGCCAATGCTGCCCAAGACCCCTTGGCGCAAAATGCGGCCCACAGCCCAGCCCAGCCCAGCCCAGCCCAGCCCAGCCCAGCCCGGAAATGGTTGTTGTTGGTACCAGGTAATGATGTCAAGTAGCAATGCCTAGCTTCCTCTTCCTAGTGACTAGCCTCTTCGCAGTTTCTTCAGCCCAGGAACACGACTTGTTTTATAGCCAGGTGCAAACATTTTATACTTTAACCAAATGTTTGTGAAGCATTTTCATGTGCCTCATCTCATTTGATCCTCACAGAAGTCAGAACCCTATTTTCTTTTCATTAGCCGGAAAACGGAGATTTAGAAAGTTTAGAAACTTGACCTGACTAAAAATAAGTAAGAAATGGTGGAACTTGAAAATGACTTCATGTTTTCTCACTGCGCAGAATATAGTCAAACACTGCTGCAGTTAAATATTTTACCCTTTGTTCTTGGTGCGTAATCTACAATAATAATCTGCTTCATGTTGATATTTACTGCTGTGTTGCTGACATTACCTGAAAAAGAAGTTGGGGTGCTTCAATGGGCTGGAAAAAGTTTAGCTAAATCAGAAAGCAGGTCTAATTAAGCAAGTTTATTCTATATATATATAAAAGGCTAAGTTGACTTGTGCATGCGCAATACATATAAAGCTCTCACTGGCACCAATTGCACCCATGTGTTTCGATCTGTTATTGTCAATTGTGAATATGGTTGACACTTCTATTATAGGAGAAGGGAAAATAGTGATATTAAAATATTTCTTCTAATTAATTTCCTTTCAATGTGCACGAATCCATGCACCGGGCCTCTAGTTTTCTAATGTTTGGGTCATAAAGCTTAGAAAGTGATTCATCCAGTCTTTCATGGGTACTTTAGAAAATATGTGACCCAAGTCATCACCATCTCTGGAAAAGATGAGAAAGATATTCCAGCCTATCCATCATTCTCACAGACTTCTCATTTCTCACCTAAAACCAAACCCTAAACTTGAGAGGCCCACTCTTATCCTGTACAATGGCAATCACTTCACTAGGTTTTAGGTTACCTCCAGTTACCATCTCTTAGGAATGTATCTGTCCCTTTCATCAATATCATCTGTGAAGGATTAGGCTATTCACTCAGAAAGCTGAACCAGTCTCTAGTTAACTTTGGGTTCAAAGAATGAAAAGGAGTACCTGAACCAATATCCTCATTTTCATAAATGAGGAAAATGAGTCCAAAGAGATACTATGAATTGGTATGGTGGCATAGCTAATTGGTGGCAGATGTCAGAAGAGAGTTCTTGCTAACAGCAAATAAATTTGACTCAATTTAAATTACTCCAAGGACACCATATTCACAAGTGATTTAAGAAATAACTTTGTTTTATACTGGAAGATTAGCTAGCTGAGAAGTGAGTGGGAAGTGGCACTATCTCCTACACAGGATGCTGATCACACTTCAATCCATAGCTCCTCCACAAGCTATGGGAATGAGTTTTGCAATAGTAGGGCATGCAAACAAATTCTCAGGCACACATACCACTGATCACACAGTCTTTGCAATAAGAGCCACCAACTTTGGGAATGACTTGGCAACTATAAACTGCCTTGTAATATCATCAGCTGAATTTCCTATAATGGTATCTATCTTACCATTGCCAAACTCACAATTTCCAAATCCAACAAAGGATATTCTGTTTCACATGGTCTCATATTAGACAAAATTCTTAAGGTGCTGTATAGCTTTAAGAATTTAAATTTTTGGTTTGTTACTCCTCACCCAAGGAAATTTTTTCCACTAATTTTAAAAAATATATTTTTATTGATTTTAGAGAAGGGAGAGGGAGAGAGAGATAAAAACATCAATGATGAGAGAGAACCACTGATCGGCTGCCTCCTGCACGTCCCCCAATAGGGATCGAGCCTGCAACCCAGGTATGTGCCCCTGACCGGAATTGAACCAGGGACCCTTCAGTCCACAGACCAATGCTCTATCCACTGAGCCAAACCAGCTGGGGCTCCACTGATTTTTAGAGAGTAGAAGGCAGGGACAGAGGGGTGAGAGAGAGAAAAATACATCGATGTGAGAGAGACACATCGATTTGTTGCCTCTCACACAGCCCCAACTGGGGCCAGGGATTGAACCTGCAACCCAGGTACATGCTCTTGACTAGGAATCAAACCCGAGACCCTTTGGTGGATGGAACAATGCTCTAACCACTGAGAAACGCCAGCCAGGGCTAGGATTTAAATTTAACCCAATCTTTCTCAATAGAACACTGTGACATTTTGAGAACAATTTTTGGTGGTGTGTGATTATCCATTGTAGAAGGTTTCAAATCATTGGTCCTCTGTCCTCTAAAAGCAAGTAGTCCCACAAGGCACAACCCCAACACATTTACAGATGATCTTGAGGGGAAGACACAATCACCAGTATTAGCCCAACTGATGATGTGGTTCAGTGGTTGAGCATTGACCCATGAACCGGAAGGTAACTAGATTTCTTCTTTATAATCAAACATCAGGGCACATGTCTGGGTTGCAGGCTTGATCCCCTGTTGGGGGCATGCAGGAGGCAGCCAATCTCTCATCATTGATGTTTCTATCTCTCTATCCCTCTCCCTTCCTCTCTCTCTAAAAAGCAATAAAAACATATTAAAGATGTTTACATAAAAACAGACCTGACTCCTTAAGCAAGGTATTTCCCCTCTTTAGACCTCAGTTGTCTCATCTATTTAAGTAAAGGAATTAGACTAAGTTATCTCTGGTTCATTACAGTTCTAGGAATCTGTGAAGTACAGAGTGTATATCTTGAGTATACAAAAAAGGAGTTGAATTACTTTATAATCCATTAATGATAGAAGCATAAAGATAATAACAACAGCAATACCCAACCTAACTTATGTTTATCTAGGCTAGACCTATAATATAAACCCTGGCTGTATATTAGAATTATCTGAAGAGCTTTAAAAGAAATTGCCCCAGCTCCAAGCCAAGCCATTATCAAATGAATCAGAATCGGCGGTGATGGGGTTCATTTCTTAAGGCTCCCCAAATGATTCTGATATACAGTGAAAACCAAGAACCACTAATCCATAACTTTAATCCAAGAAATGCAAAGCAAATGACCAAAGGTTAGTATATCACACACTAGTTATATAATCAAACATCAACAAATAAGAATAATCCAGAGTTACTATTTACTGATATTCTCAATTACATATAGGAAATTGCATTTCTAGAAAAGAAGAGCTCTATAACAATCCGTTGTTCCTACTACAGCTCTTTATTGAGTACTGGCTGGCCCGGTCAGAAATAGAATATAACTTCTTGATATAATGAAGTAGTTCAAAGAGGTATTACTACAAATTTGCTTACCCTTGCAAAAGTCCTGTCAATCACCAAGATAGTTACAACAATTGTAGTCAAAGTAATACAGAGACTGAAATTCCTCAACATAACTCTCATCCTCTAGGTCTCAGTAAAAGACCTAGTATGTAGAAAGAACCAGAAAAAGTTGAGATGAATGTTTAGGAAAAGATACTTTCAAAAACTATACTCCAGACAAAGTACATCATTTTCCACTTACTCATCAAAGCTTTAAGACCAGTGACATAGGAAAAGAAGAAGCAATCTTGTATAAAATTATTCTTACTCTTTTCAGAACAAACTCAGTGAAAGCAGGACAGATTAAATAGGTAAAACATTAAACTTCTCTCTTACCTTACATGTAAGGCCAAGCCATCCTGTAGACTAGAGATCCCCATATCAGAGAGCGTATCCGAGCTGACGGAAGCGGGTGACAGAGAGCCCTCCTTCTCCTCTAGTAGATCCAGCTTCACCAGACTGCTGATCTCATCCTCTGAGTTATCTTCAGACACAGAACCAATTATGAATCGGGAGTGCTGGTTCAGCTCCAGAGGTTTGGCCAAGGGGGATGGCTCATCCATTATTTCTTCAAAATGAGCTCTCAGAGCTATGGAGAAAATGAAGAGTGAAGAAAGCAGGTTATAGATAATAACCTATATCTAAAGATAGCTACAGGTTAAACCTAGTTCACCACAGCTTGCACTTGGAAGCAAGGCAGAGTTTGAGAATTTGTTTCCTTAGCTATTCTATTTCAGGGCTTTTGTTTTCTACAAGGGAAGAAAATCTACATCATGGTAACTCTGCCTAAAAAATTAAAACCAATTTCCGTTTCCTCAAGAAATTATTTTTAAAAAATATATGTCAATCTCAATCTCTTTATCAATTTGATGATGTCCAAGATATAATCAGAAACCTTTCCAATAGGTGAACACTCCTTGTTTGTACATTGTAATTTCAGTTATTAGTATTGGGGAGAATGTGGTAAGGATTTTGGAAGAGTAGTGTTCATTGAAAACTTGATGTTTAGCCCTGGCCAGTGTGACTCAATTGGTTGAGCATTGCCTCATGCACCGAGAGGTCGACAGTTTGATTCCCAATCAGGGCACATGCCAGGGTTGCTGGCTCGATCTCCAGTAGGGCACATGCCAGGGGCAGCCTATCAAAGTTTCTCTCTCTCTCCCTGCCCTCCCTTCCTCTCTCTGTAAAATAAAAAATAAAAAATATTTTAAACAACAACAAAAAACCCTTGGTGTTTACAGTAAACTACATAACTACACATAAACTGTTTATATATAAATATACACATACTACATAGTGAATAGATATTCTACATGTATATATATGTATACATACATGGACACACATAAATATGTAGTTTACTTTAAAGCAAACTCCAGATGGGCATTTTTTTTTTATTTAAAAAAAAAAAATCTTTACTTGTCCCCCTGAGAGTTTTCTTAAATTACATCTGTCAAAAATTCACCCCAAAAATGTCTGCTTTGGGCTCTAATGTGCTGACTGATAGGGAGAAAGTGAATCTAATATCAAATTTAAATCTACAATTAAAATAATGGAGGTGTCTTAAAAAAACAACAAAAAACAAACAAACAAAAAATAATGGAGATGTCATCTCAATTAAGTATATGTTTTCCAAATACAGGACCTTACTAGTTAGGATTAGATATTGCCAAACCTAGAAAACTAATTAACAAAGACCAAAACATAGTTCTAAAGTCCACTACAATAAAGATCAAACTAAATAATATGGTATTTATTGTCATTCCAAAATCCCTATTAAATACACTTTAAAACTACACATCAACTTAGTATTAAACAGCTTGTGGCCTAACCTACAATTTTAATTCAGAGAATAATGATTCCCAATCCTGATTTTGAGGTGCTCTAAGAGTTGATATGTCAACAGGTAATAAGAAATTTATTAATAAATTTCATATGCTATAAATCACTTTGAGGCATAAAAGAACAGTGTTCTTTGACATTAGACAAAACATCAAGATTTTAAAATGCTCAGGAATCACCACTAAACATGTTAAAATTACACATGCACCATTATTTTTGTGCAATTTGTGAATCAGAGCTTGTTCATTTATAAAGATAAAACATATTTGTAGCTGAAACTGGTTTGGCTCAGTGGATAGAGCGTCGGTCTGCGGACTGAGGGGTCTCAGGTTCGATTCCGGTCAAGGGCATATACGTTGGTTGCGGGCACATCCCCGGTAGGGGGTGTGCAGGAGGCAGCTGGTCGATGTTTCTCTCTCATCGATGTTTCTAGCTCTCTATCCCTCTCCCTTCCTCTCTGTAAAAAATCAATAAAATATATTTAAAAAAAAAAAAAAAAAAAACACATATTTGTAATGCTAGAATAGTGTTTCTCAAAGTGTGGTTTCTAGATCAGGAGCAGTATTACCTGGGAATCCATTAAGAGTACAAATTCTTGCACTAACCGGCTTGGCTTGGTGGATAGACTGTCGGCCTGCGGAGTGAAGGGTCCGAGGTTCGATTCTGGTCAAGGGCATGTACCTTGGTTGCAGGCACATGCCCAGTAGGGGGTGTGCAGGAGGCAGCTGATCAATGTTTCTCTCTCATTGATGTTTCTAACTCTCTATCCCTCTCCCTTCCTCTCTATAAAAAATCAATAAAATATATATATTTTTAAAAGAGTACAAATTCTTGGGCCCTACCACAGACAAACTGTGTCAGTACCTATAGATTGGGGCCCACTAATCAGTATTTTACCAAGTCCTAAAATTTGAGAACCACTGTGCTAGAAGAATAAAGCAGTAATAATAAATTGCCGATACTGGGGAGGAACCAAGATGGCGGCATAAACAACTAATCTGCTGCCTCACACAACAATTTCAAAAATACAACTAAAAGACAAAAACGTCTACCACCCAGAACCACGGGAAAGCTGGCTGAGTGGAAGATTTACAACTAAGAAGAGAAAGAAGCACAATCGCTGAAAAGCTGAGGTACGGAGGCACGTGAATCGGGCCGGCGGCGGGCGGCTGGGTGCGCGGCTTTTCTTCAACCCGCAGGGAGACAAGCTCCCGATCACTCTGAAATCCAGTTTCTGGGGACACTCGGGGGACCCAGGCACCTACGGGGAGAAGCTGGACTCTCAGCCATCGGGTCGGAAAGTGAGAGTGACTTTTGCAGTGGTGCGCCCAGCAATCATTGTTTACTGCGCTGGAGCGAGGGGCGCAGGGACTTGGAAACGTGGAAAGGCAGAGACGGCTGACGGCAGCCATTGCCGTTGGCCACGCCCCAGCCTAGTGACGCCCTGAGACCCCGCCCTGCCCTGAGGCCCCGCCCCGCACATTCTACAAACCCGCCCCGGCTCCACACAGTGGCTTTTGCATATAAATGGCCTGTTCTGGAGCAGCTTAACCAACTGCAGCTCCAGTCAGACTGCTCCAAAACCGCCCAAGCAAAGGAGGAGAAAACTAGCCCTTGCTGTAGCTCCTGCTGGGGGACACACAGTACACAAGGGTACACCAAGAGTGTCCACCTCAAGTAACTGGGAGGCTGACCCGTTGAACCAATAGGACACCTAGTACACAAAACTACCCTACCAACTTAGGGAAGCAGAGAATATGAAAAGGCAAGGAAACAGATCACAAACCAAAGAAATGGAGGAGAACAAGCGACTGGACATAGAGTTCAAAACCACGGTTATAAGGTTTTTCAAGAATTTCATGGAAAAGGCCGATAAATTCAATGAGGTCCAACTAGAAATTAAACATACACTGACTGAGATAAAAAATATTATACAGAGACCCAAAAGCAGACTAGAGGATTGCAAGAATCAACTCAAAGATTTGGAATACAAAGAGGCCAAGGACACTCTTCCAGAGAAGCATGAAGAGAAGAGAATTCAGAAAGTTGAAGATAGTGTAAGAAGCCTCTGGGACAACTTCAAGCGAACCAACATCAGAATTATGGGGGTACCAGAAGAAGAGAGAGAGCAAGATGCTGAAAACCTATTTGAAGAAATAATGAACGAAAACTTCCCCCACCTGATGAAAGAAATAGACTTACAAGTCCAGGAAGTGCACAGAACCCCAAACAAAAGGAATCCAAAGAGGACCACACCAAGACACATCATAATTAAAATGCCAAGAGCAAAAGACAAAGAGAGAATCTTACAAGCAGCAAGGGAAAAAAAGTTAGTTACCTACAAGGGAGCTCCCATACGATTATCAGCTAATTTCTCAACAGAAACCATGCAGGCCAGACGGGAGTGGCAAGAAATATTCAAAGTGATGAATAGCAGGAACCTACAACCAAGACTACTCTACCCAGCAAAGTTATCATTCAGAATTGAAGGGCAGATAAAGAGCTTCACAGATAAGAAAAAGCTAAAGGAGTTCATCACCACCAAACCAGCATTATATGAAATGCTGAAAGGTATTCTTTAAAAAGAGGAAAAAGAAGAAGAAAGATAAAAATTATGAACAACAAATACATATCTATCAACAAGTGAATCTAAAAGTCAAGTGAATTAAAAATCTGAGGAACAGAATAAACTGGTGAACTTAATAGAATCAGGCATAGAATGGGAGTGGATTGATAATTCTCAGGGGGAAAGGGGTGTATGTGTGGGGAGTATGGGAAGAGACTGGACAAAAATCATACACCTATGGATAAGGACAGCGGGGGGGGGGGAGGTAAGGGAAGAGGGGGGGGTAGGAACTGGGTGGTGGGGAGATATGTGGGGAAAAAGGAGAAACAATTGTAATCTGAACAATAAAGATTCATTAAAAAAATATAAAAAAAATTTTAGTTAACACTTTAAAAAAATAAATAAATAAATAAAAATAAAATAAATAAATTGCCAGGAATGCTAAAAAATACCTACAGACATTTCTTAAGAGTTGGAGATTACTTAAGCTAACTTTTATGTTTAAAACTAGAATCAAATATAAAAAATATCATGCAAACTTGATATCTAAATTTTCTATAGATTTCTCCCTTGGAATATTGTTTCCTTAAATATTTTTTATTTAATGTCTCCAAGTTTTATAAAGGGTTCACTTCCAGAATATTAAACGAAGACCAAATCATTTAAAAAGGGGCTTAGGGAGAGAGAAGGAGAAAGGGAGGAAGAAGTTCTAACAGATGACCACTCCAAACATCAGAAAGTACAGCAGCAAAAAGGCTACTTCTTTCACATTTTAGAGCAGTTCGTAATCAAGTTTAAGAACAATAGATTTTTTTAAAAACCTCCATTTCAGCTAACAGAAAATAATGGCTGCCATCTTCACAAGAGAAATAAGTAAGGTATTCAGGGACAAATTCTACGTTATAGCCTGTCCAATTAGGTGACTAGACTAAAAAATAAAATTAATAAGAAGCATTTCTCTGATTCCATGGAAGAAAGGGGATTGACTAATAAATGAAAGGCTCTAAAAAGTCAACTTCAAATTTTTCTTTCCTAGCTAAGAACATGAAGGCAGCCTTCCCTAAAGGGTTGCAAAGATTGGAAGCATCCCAGTGTGAACAGCTAAAGACCTTTCCACCAACCAGCAACTCTACTGAATGGTATGCCCAGGCACAAGCCTACAAACCATGAGAAGAGAGGTCATGTATGGAAAATCACTGAGTAGCTGTCCAGACACTCTAGAAGATACTCTACAGCTCGTCCCACTTCCATTGATTCTAGCCCTGAATGAAAGAGAAAAAGTGGTGGCATACTATCACTGTCAGACTTGTTCACTCAAGTTATCCCCCCTAAAACTGCATCTATTCTTTTGTGGAAGGCAACTTTTAACATAAAAGCCTACAGGTTAATATTTTAGCACATGAACATTACATTTTTATAACACTGAAAACAAGGAGCATTATTTGTAACTGACCTCTTATAATTCTTACTGTCTGAGCAGATATCCACTTCCAAAAAGAACTAAAAAAAAAAGAAAGGGAGAGATATTTGAAGTATTTTTTTAAAGAAATTCAAAATTTATCAATAACTGTTTTGCTCAGCATAATATAAAGTAATAATACTCAAAGTATGATTTTCTGGTCAAATCTATTATTGAACTTGAAACATAAAGTTTAGTTGTTTACTATTTGTTCAAATCTGTGAATCAAACACATTATATGCTCAAAGACTTTTTATTCATGAAAGTATTAAACAATAATCCAATATTATAATTTCACAATGTGCCTCTTCCATGTATAAGTAGATGAACACATTTCAACCCTATGATTTCCAGTATTTCATCAAAAAAGAAGAAAACCAACTAGATCCGGTACAACCCAGTCAGGCAATGATTATGTTTCCAAACGGCTATACCCGCCTTGGTCAGTGTGGCTCACTTGGTAGGAGTGTTGTCCCATGCCGGTTCAATTTCCAGTCAGGACACACTAGTTCAATCCATGGTTAGGGTGTGTATGGGAGGCAACCAATTGATGGTGCTCTCCCCCTCTCTCTAAAATCAATAAAATGGCTATACCCACCCACAAAGAAAGGGAGAGGACAGATCTCCTATTACATTAGGTCCCTAAACTCTGAGACCAAAGAATCTCTAGTTACTTCCCAAGTCCAGGATTTCCTTCTAGGCCCAACAATTTAACTGTACCCAAGGTAGAAATTCTCAAATTTGACTATTTATAACCATCACCTGTCGAGCTTTTAAAAAACATACAGTATGTCTAAACTCCACCCCAGATCAACTGAGAATCAGAATTGCTGCTAGAGACCCAGAGATCTGAATATTAAGTTTCACAGTTGACTGACATAGTTCCACTGGTTTGGGGTGAAGAAAACTTAAGGAAAGAACCTATTACACAGATAGGGAAATCCAGAGCTTCTAAGAGAAGACCCTGAATGACAAGCAACAAGATTGGGGACAGTGTAGGTATGTTAATTGGGGAATTAAGATTTACCCAATTATGTAGTTTGAGCTAGGTATAATTTTGATTCATTCACACTGGACGGCCATTGTGTTGGCTGTTGTCATTTTTTAATTTGATAATCTAAGGGAAAGGAGGTCAGTGCCCCTGACTAAACAGTTAGGTATTACATGTTTTAAAAATTCTTGCAGCACACCAGTTGAAAATAGTTACATTAAGTGAAGAAACCAAAGGTGAAGAACAGTATGTAAAGTATGCATAAATTGTATTTAAAAAATTAGCAGAGTGGGGAGCATTTGTTTGAATATGAATAAAACCTCTATTTAAAAATAAATACATTTAAATAAATATATCTGATCATTACTATTAAGAAATTATAATGATATTAATAACACTGCTTGTCTCTGGTGAAGGGTACTGGATGACTGCAAGACCAAATTAGCACGGAGAATGTCACTATACATGCTTCTATTATATTTGTTTTCTCTCTCTTATATGTTTAAAATTTTGAACTATGTGTATGTATCACTTATGTATTAGCAACTGAAGATTTTAAATATGTTAACAGGAAGTTTTACCCAGCCCAGCCAGTAAAGCTCAGTGGTTGAGCCTCGACCCATGAACCAGTAGATCATGGTTCGATTCCAGGTCAGGACACATGCCCAAGTTTTGGACTCTATCCCCAGCAGGGGTTGTGCAGGAGGCAGCTGATTGATGATTCTCTCTCATCATTGATGTTTCTATCTCTGCCTCTTCTTTCCTCTCTGAAATCAATAAAAATGTTTATATGAAAAAAAAGTTTTACTCAATTCCATGCCACTCTAATCCTTTATCTCCTATCTGCCTGAGCATTTAAGTAGACAATGAGCATGTCATTCCCTTATTTAATATATGTAATGGACTCTGTTATCTCCTCAATGAAGCTGGAAAAAGTTATCTCTTCCAATCATTTTAGATCTATCACCAATAGCACCTTACAATGTTGTGTAAAAACTAGGCTTCTGCATGCCGTTTCATAGGAATTCCAGTTAACATTTGAGTTACAAAACTAGGAGACATGAAAAACGGGTTTATTTCAAATATTGTTACCTAGAAACACTTAGATGCTTCCAGGTAAAAAGCCATTTTGTGAATTCAAAAAGCTTTGGGATTATGAATCAATTTCCCCTTATAATCTTACTTCATAGAACAACAGTATTTAGAAAAAGCTGGAGCCATGATTCAGATGTGTCAGCTACCTTCTAAACAGTCTCAAGATAAAAATTTCTTCTTTGAAAACACATTGCTTTTTTTGTTGTTGCCCCCCCAGTTCTCTGGATTGTACTTTATGTTACTTGGCAGAGATGTAGAGGAGACATTTACAGGTTAAAGCAGCAATCCCTAGACCTCTTGGAGTTATAACATCTTGTGTCATTTTAAAGAGGTAGTTTTGAGTTGAAAATAATGACAAACTCTCAAAAATTAGTTGCCCCAGATGATGCACTGCCTATACCTGGAATTTTCAATAGGACTATCAGATAAAATATTCTCATATTAACTGGAAAATTGGACTATAAAATTCCTAAGGTACACTCCAATACTACAAGTTCTACTAAATTCTTGGATTTTGTAAGTTGGAATCAAAGGAAAATTAAGTAGCTTGCCTTGTCAGGGCCAGGAATCCCACTAAATGTTGACACACAAAACACAAACCAGCTATCTATCCTCCTGGTGCTAATCTACTGATATTACTCTTATTAAACTTGAAAACTAATCAAGCTCCTATCAACCTACTATCCCCCCAATTTGGCATGTTTGTAAATACATACATATACATGTGTGCCAACTTCTATGACTCAGGACAGATTTGAAAGCTTTCTACAAAAACAGAGAGTAATTTTTAGGAACTTCATTAATGAGCATACTCTCTATTTCTATCATTGGAGATAGCCAAATACACATAAATGAAACCTTACATTTCCAGAAAAAGATTCTCCAAAACTGAGTCTGCTTTTCAAACTTAACTCCATAAACTCATATGTGTTATTTTGAAAATGAAAATCATTTATACAAGCTTATTCTCTCTGGGATGATCACTAGTACTGCCAAACAATTTTAATTCCTACTGTCATGTGATGGTAAACATTACTGTGGTTCCTTATATAAAGGAGGGTGAATATGGCATTGGGAAACAATGAAATGAACCTAAGTCCCAAATAACATCATTGGAAGGCCAGACCAGTTGGGGGCACCAACCTTTGGGTAAGGCACTTAACACTGCTGTGGTTGAAGCCGCTTTTCACTTGCTTAAACATTCCAAGACTAGATGGCTTTATGATAACTTGAATAAATAAAAAATTGGTAAGACAACTGTATCATTAGAGCACACATACTAAGATTGACTAGTTGAACTCATAAGAACCTATACTGTATCAATCAGATTCATATTCTTTGTATTAAGTGCAACGTCCTTATAACACTATTTGTCAGTTTTCTAACTAATAGGATCTTCACATAAGCCATTACATTCAAGTAAAGTAGTGAAGAGTCACTAAATTGTACACTTATTGAAACAAACAAAAAACTAGTTAAGCAATAATCTGTTAGAGTAGAAGATCAGTGAATACTTCCTTTAAAAATGTTAGTCACTGCCCCAGCTTGTTTGGCTCAGTGGATAGAGCATCAGTAGACTGAAGGGTCCCGGGTTCGATTCCAGTCAAGGGCACATGCCCAGGTTTCTGGCTCGATCCCCAGTAGCGGGCGTGCAGGAGGCAGCCGATCAATGATTCTCTCATCATTGATGTTTCTAACACTCTCTCCCCCACTCCTTTCCTCTCTGAAATCAATAAAAATAAAAAATAATAAAAAATAAAAAAAAATGTTAGTCACCTCATAGTTAAAGAAACTTTTTCAACCAATAGTCTTTAGTGTTCATTCACTTCTTCATAATCTTGTAGTTTGAAGGGTTTGGAAAAATGCTTGATGCATAGCTTCTACAGTTATCTAACCTAATAATACCCAAACATGCAATCTAACCTAATAATACCCAAACATGCAAATTGACCGCACCTTCGCTACGCCCACAGCCAATCAGAGCGAACAAGATGGCGGTTAATTTGCATATGCGGGTGCTGAGCAGCCTGAGTCCTGTAAACGTCCTCTGGACCCAGGCTGCTCAGAGCCTGTAGGCCTGCGCTTAGGTCCTGAGCGGCCTGGGTCCCATAAACATCCTCCGGACCCAGGCGGGATCGCTTAGGTCCTGAGCAGCGGGGGCCCCAGAACGCCCCCTGGCCACTGGGAGCCTTGGTGTGCGGGAACATTCCCGCCCCCAAACACTTGCAGCAGTCTGGGGTCTGGGACCTAAAGCTGCTCAGAGCCTGTAGGCTGGCGCTTAGGTCCTGAGTGGCAGGGGCCCCAGAACAGCCCCCTGGCCACTTGGAGCCTTGGCGGGGCGGGAACATTCCCGTGTCGCTATGTTCCCGCCCCCAAACACTTGCAGCAGTCTGGGGTCTGGGAAACATCCTTCAGACCCAAGCCTCTCAGATCCTGTAGGCCTGCGCTTAGGTCCTGAGCAGCCTGGGTCCCATAAACATCCTCGGGACCCAGGCCGATCAGAGCCTGTAGGCCTGCACTTAGGTCCTGAGGGGCAGGGTCCCAGAATGCCCCCTGGCCACTTGGAGCCTAAGGGTGCAGGCGCCAAGGGGCTGGGTCCCGCAAACATCCTCAGGACCCAGGCCAGTCCGAGCCTGTAGGCCCCTTGCTTAGGTCCTGAGTGGCAGGGTTCCCAGAACGCCCCCTGGCCACTTTGAGCCTATAGGTGCAGGAGCCAAGGGGCTGGGGGCGGGGCGGGGTGGAAACATCCCCTGTCACCATAGTGCCCCCAGCCGCTTGGGAATGCTCCAGCACCAAGAGGCAGTTTGGTTCCACGCCCCCAGCCTGGCGCACATGATGGGGGGCTGGCTGCTGGCCTCTGGGGTGTGTGGAGACCCTTGGGGGCCACCACTGCGTGCGGCCCAGGGGTCCCTGCATGCCCCCCAGCCTGGCGCCCATGGTCAGGGCTCATACAGGAGGCAACCAATCAAAGTGTCCCTCTCACATTAATGTTTCTCTCTGTCTCTCCCTCCCTAAAGAAAGTTGTCATTGTTTCTTGGTGAAGGGACTGGAGTCCGTGTTGATGAAAACACCTTCGTGGCTGTGGTGACTGGTAGTGGCTGCAGCAGTGGGGTGATGGGGCTGGTGCCTTCCCCTGATCAGCCCGGTTGCCTCCCACAAAGGAGAGTGGGGAGCAGGCCTAAGCCATCAGTAGGACATCCCCTGAGGGCACCCAGTATGTGAGAGGGGGCAGGTTGGGCTGAGGGACCCCCCAACCCCAGTGCACGAATATCATGCACCAGGCCCCTAGTTAATCTTTAAGAGCATATTAGATAACCTTTTTTCTGAATTGTAAAAAGACTCCTCCAATTAGAAATTCTAAATTCCAATGTATTATTCCAACAAATTTCCATTTTAATTTACTTCTTTCTTCAACCACGACTATTAGTATATTATATATTTTTAAAAATTATTTTAAAGAAAGAAAAACACTAGCCCCAGACCTGTTAAACCAGTCTGTGTGATGGCCAAAATGTCTTCCTAATCACTAACTGAAAAGGTAGTAGAATTTTACACAATGTTCTACACCTGAACCTGTTCACAGCACTTGAGATAGGTAAATATCAGAGAGAGTTCTGAGGCTGGCTCTTTCACTATGCCAGTTCTTTGACATAACCTAGTCATCATCTGAACTATAAGCTCACTAAACTAAATACCATCATTTCCCAATCCTTCCTCCAGTTTTAAAAACAATTCAACTTAGGCTTGATATATTTCAATTCTGCACTGGTAAATTCAAAACAAATCTTCTGCAACACAAGTAAACCCAAGCGGCTTTGTAAATAAGTGCTTTGTCTTTGACATCTTTCATATGCTCACTTTACAATATTGGTTAACTATTCTTGGGTTCACAACAGTCCTCCTATCATTAGAAATGAGAAAATTAAGTCAAGAAAAGTGGGAAGAGACTGGCTACTTTGTAACAAGCAGACACTTACCTGGACAATGCAGCTGCTGTCCTGCCCTATATTACTGTATTAGACCACAGCACTTTCCTTAAAAGTGCTTGCCAAATAGGCAGCAAAAAAAAAAAAAAAAATACTTCTCAATCACAAACATCCAAAGCATTCCCACCAAGAAGTAAGAGACAAGTCAGATAATTCCTACCACCCAGAAAGAAGAAATCATGTAACCAAAGTAATCATGTTTCTCAATCTGTATCATGGGGTTGGGAAAAAAAAATGAATGAAAAGAAATCGAGATTAAAGGGATCAACCTCTGAGATTGAGGACTAGGTTATGAGATTTATTCCACACTTTGGGAAATTACTGGAAAAACTGCTTAAGTAGAAATGGAATCAATCAGGAAGTCCTAGGATCTTTTGATTTTGGACTTTAAACCCCAAAACAAAAGTATCTGAAATTAAAGTATTCCCTCTATTGGAGCAGCTATATCCTCATATGCTTCTATAAAATCTACAAGACCTGCATGGAGTCCCTGGGTATTTAGAGCTGATTCTAAGTGTCCAGGAGTGTCCACTTTCTGTGTCCAAATCCAAAAATAATGTTGGCACTGACCCGAGCAGGACCTTGACGCACATTTCCCTCTGAAATTAGCCTCACATCACCTTCCCACGTCCTATCCCCAATAATACAGCAGATGGGAAGGAGAGAGTAACCACAGGAAAGTACCTTTACTAGTCCCTCGCAGAAAACATAAACCCTGGGAGCAAGATCTGGCAAGGAACAACTCGCCTGGCCGTGGCTCGCACCGCCGTACAAAGACGCAGAGAGACCACAGAGGCCAGGGTCTCCGCACCCTACACCTCACTCCCAAGAGTTAGAAGACTTTCGATGCCACTGGACCCAACCCTCAACATCCCCCTCCCACGTGGGTCTTCGCCCTCTCCCAGGCGCAGGGTCGCCTCGGAGAGTCGTCAGAGGAAGGAACCTGACCTCGCCGGACCTAGCACGGGAGTGAGGTACAGGGAGCCCCAGGCCCACATTCCAGCCCCTTCCTAGAGGCCCTGGGCGGTACGCCTCCCAGTTCCGGGTCTCGGCTCCCACCCCGGGGCCCCAGGCCCCTCCATGACCCCAGAGAGGGGAACCCGAGGCCCCGGAGCTGCGGGGAGGGTTGGGCTGCCGAGCACTGGGGGTCCGGCGGGATGGAGCCGGCCGCGTGCGGGCGAGCGGAAGATGGGAGGCGGCCCCCTGTGGCCACCTCCCCTCTCCTCCCCGGGCCCCAGCCTCTCCAAGGCCAGGAATCACCAGCTCTGGGGCACCCTCACCTCACCTCCCGGCGGCGAGTCCGCGGTCCGGCGTCCCAGAGCCCCTGCGCGGAGGCAGTGCTGGGCGGGAGGAGACGCGGGCAGCACCGCGATGGCTGACAGGCGCGCAGCTCCAGACCGGCCGGGCTCACGGGGAAGGGGCGGGGCCTCACGCGAGCCGGCCCGCCCCCGCCCCGCCCCCGCCTCCCACCTCAGCCTGCAAGCCACGTGGGGTGACTACGTCCGGGGTTACTCCAGGCTGTTCACCTCCGACCCCACTCCGGGCGGCAGCGCGGTCCGGCCGGCTGGGAGGCGATCTGCGGGTTCCGAGGGCCTGGCGACAGCCAATGGGAGGGAGGCGCGGGGCGGGGCGACGTGAGGCGATGCCGATGGTCCGAGCGCGCTCTGCCATTCGGGACCCAGCGGCTCGGAGGCGGGCGGGTCTAGGGCCATCGCGGAGCCCCAGTTCGGGCCTTCGCCGCCCTTTCTGCCGGGGGCGGGGGCGGGGTCCTGGGCCGGCCGGCCGGCCACTCCCCCTTCTGCCGGACACGGGAGGGGGGGAAAATGGCCCTGCGTGCACCTCCGACCAGGGAGAGAAACGCCCGGGGCCCGCAGGGGGGTAGCGCGGGAGGGGAGCCCAGAACGGAGCAAGACTGAGTAGAGCGGTTGGTGCACGGGCCTCGTGAGGATCTTCTCGTGTTCAAGTCTAACACCCTGAAGAGGTGGGTGTTGCATCGTGAATTGCCCAGGATCACTCGGGCTGGTTTGCAAGTTAGCGCAGGCTAAGTAAGCCCTATTCTGGAACCACATAACCAGACTCCCTTGGCTTGCTCCTCAGACCCAAAGCTGCCCACCTCAAAAGAGTCTTTGCTGCTGGATCCTGGAGCGGTGAGGGCAGGCCTCAGTCAAGAAAGCTCGGTAAGAAGGGCAGTGTAGTGAAGGACCGCAGTTTCTTCTGCCTGCCCTGGGCAGGGAAAATACGTGGCAGTAAATTCCTGACTTCTCGGATTTGAGTGTGTCTCCCAACTTCCACTGTGGTTACACCAAACCTTTCAGATGACGCCAACCAATTTCTCTAGTTTTTCGTTATTTATAGCAGACTTTCATGGTGGCTGTGTTGAAAATTAATAGGAACTAAAAGAAGGCCCAACATACAATACAACTATTGTACAAGGAGAAAAGAGAAAATTGCACTTCAGAAGAATGGAGTGAGTTTAACCCCTTGCAAGGATGTAATGAGCGCCCAGAGTATTTTTCTGTTCCTTACACAAGCTTGTGCTAAAGGCCAAGCGATGTACAGAGGATGATTTGGCAAGAAGTTTTGTGCCATAGGGCAAAAAACGCATAGGGTAGAAACACACACCTGAGGTCAGAAGTTCTTGGGCCAAGTAGAGACAGGAAGATTGAAGGATTAACCAACAAGGAGCAATATTCATTTAGGAGCCCTCAATACCATGAGGTGGTGGCTTCCCCAAGAATTTACCAATCTACTTTAAAATACTAGGGACTAGAAACAGAAATTTAGAAAGATGTAGACTTGACAGAGCACTGACCCACATTTCACAATAGCTGTGTTTGTCATTGGATGCATGTCAGTTGAACAAACAAAGGAAATAAGAACTTAAAGATAATTGCAGGTTTAACAGGATGTTTGACTTGGCTTACTGGAAAAAAAAAAAAAAAAAAAAAGCCTGGAAAGAGGGAAGTTTTACCTCTCCCTAATAGTGGTCTCTGAAGCTGGCATGAAGGAAGTGACTTTGGAAAGAATTAAAAATCTTGAGGTTGCCTCTTTTCTTTTTCATCTGCCTTTCCCATGAAGTAATAGGAACTCTGGCCCCAAGATTGCTTCTTAATGGTGCTGCTGTTTACCCACATTAGGAGCACTGCAAAATCAGGTTACCCTCAAAAACTATCCTTACGTGAAATTTCAGCAAGCCATTACATGTCCTGCTTTTGACCTCACTGAATATTTGAAGTAATTGAGCTCTAAAGAACTAGCCAAGGGAAGGCCTAATAAAAGAGCTGCAGTGAAAGAAAACGAAGGATGAGATAGGATATACCAAGACCATGTACAATCTAATAATCTAATTATCACCATCAAATGTTAAGACAAGAGGGTAGAGCTGTGTCTTTAAGACAATACACCTGAAATTTCAACAACTCCGAAGTGGTGCATGCCAAAACCTGCCAATCTTTACTGTAGGCTCTTTAGAGCTGTTTCATGAGTTCTTGCCACACAAGCCATTATGTCAGTAAGAAGCGGAGGAGGAGAGCCAAAGGGTGGAGAGAACTTACTATACAAGACTAACAAGTGGAAGAGAAGGGAGTAGAACATTTCTAGAAGCTGAAACTAGACAGCAATAATGGAATGAATTATGTCCCAGAATTCATATGTTGAAGTTCTAATCCCCATCACCTCAGAAGGTGAGTATATTTGGAGATAGGATCTTTAAAGAGGAAGTTAAATTAAAATGAGGTCATTAGGGTAGACCCTAATTCCAAATGATTGGTGTCCTTATAAAGAGAGGAAACTAGGACACAGTCACACACAGAGGAGAGACCATCCGTGAATCACAAATTGATGAAGCATTTGCCAGAATTGTTGCTCTTATGCTGGAGAAGATGGCCATCGACAATCCAAAGAGAGAAGCTTCTGAAGAAACCAACCCTGGGAACACTTTGATTTTCAGACTTACAGTCTCCAGAACTGTGAAGAAATAAATTTCTATTGTTTAAGCCACCCAATTTGTGGTACTTTATTATGGGAACCCTAGAAAACTAATACAAGGTCCCAAATATCAAATGGCTTCCAAGTTTTTTAAGAAGGTTGTCAGATTTATCCTCAACATTCCAGATATCATCCAACTTTAAAGATGGTCTCAAATATTGTACATCAACTATAATTGAAAAATCAATTTTTAAAAAATTAGGGGAAAAACTCGGCCATTATGGGTCAGTGGTTGAGCATCAACCAAGGAACCAAGAGGTCACAGTTCAATTCCTCGTCAGGGCATATGCCCAGGTTGCAGGCTCAGTCCCCAGTAGGGGACATGCAGGAGACAGCCAACTGATGATGTTTCTCTCTTGCTAAGAAACTCAATAAAAACATATTTTTTAATTTTTATTTTTTTAAATCCTCACTGGAGGAATGAGGATATTTTTTCCATTGACTTTTTTTTTTTTTTTTTTTTTTTTTAGCGCAAGTGGAAGGGAGGGATGAAGGAGAGAGAGTGAGGAAAGAAACATAGATATAAGAGCGACACATCTGTTGGTTTCCCTCTGTTCACAGCCGGGGATTGAACCTACAACCAAGGTACATGCCCTTGACCACAAATCGAACCCGCAACCCTTTGGTCCAAAGGCCAACGCTCTATCCACTGAGCCAAACCCCCTAGGGCAATAAAACCATTTTTTTTTTAATTGGGGAAAAAAATGGTCTCTCACCCTACTGTGGGAAAGTAAGAAAAGTCTGAGGGGTCCCTGTCATTAAAGTGACTACAATCTAGTTGGGAAGACAAAACTAAATGCAAAAACCAAATGTCTGCAACTTGCTCCTTAAAATGACAGCCATGTGAATTTTATATGAGCCATAGATGAGAGAGGATAAATTCTAAAAAATGAATAAGCCCAGGAATACATAAACAGTATGTTTATATGTGTGTCACTGTGTATATGTTGGCACTTTATTGTCCATTATACTTAAGTTTATGGCAATCTTTCTTAAAGAAAGTCTGTTTCCACTGAGTACCTGCAACAGAATCATAGGTACTTTTTTTTAAAATATTTTATTGATTTTTTACAGAGAAGAAGAGAGAGGGATAGAGAGTTAGAAACATCAATGAGAGAGAAACCGATTCAGTTGCCTCCTGCACACCCCCCACTGGGGATGTGCCCGCAACCAAGGTACATGCCCTTGACCGGAATCGAACCCTGGGACCTTTCAGTCCGCAGGCCGACACTCTATCCACTGAGCCAAACCGGTTTCGGCAATCATAGGTGCCTAAATAGAAAATGGAACTGTGAAGAGTCCCCTGTCCTGGTAGCTGCCATGGTTCCAACTTTCTTATGTAGCAAAGTCAGTGATCAACAGTTGGGACAGAGGACAGAGGAAATACTGGGATGTTATTTCCCCCTGGTCCTCAACATATATACTCCAATCTGGTTTATAGCTCTTGCCACATTTATTCTTACCTTTGCTTCTACTGTCAAACTTGTCCTTCCTCTCCCTTTTCTCTAAGATTTCTTTACTTCTCCACCTTCTACTGATATATCTCTCCTCTGAGTTTCCGTAGGATTCTAATCACCACCACATGATTCAGCATTTATTAGGCTTTAATTTTTGTGTCTATTTGGTTTTAGCTCTCCAGCTAAATTTTAATAATCTTAGGGACAGAGAGTGTTTCTTATAGTTTGGGTTTCCCCTCTATAACTACTAGAGTAGGGCTAAGTAAGTGATTCATTGACTCAAGTAAAGATTAACTAGTTCTGTACCTGACAAGTCACACTGCTCCTTATGTCTGTCTGCTTATCTGTCTTCATGTTGCCTTTGGGAGGCAAAGCCTCCAGTAGGATCCTTAGCTGATTTACAGATGGACAGACTTCACCAAGAAAAGTCAGGTCCTTAACCAGAATTGTAGCTCCAGTCATGAGATAGAGAAAAACAAAACATACAAAACTTTATCTGAACACTACGTTCCTTTGCTCTGGTCAACCATTCAAGTTTGTTCAGAGTTAAGAGCCTGGGAACTTCACACCATAAAGTCAGAAAATGTCCTCAAGGATGGACCTGATGATAAAAGGTAGGATTGCACAATGAAGGACAGGGTTCAGAGTGGAGACCCACCAGGATGTTTTCACATGGACATTAGGGTTTTCACTAGGTATTTCAGCTCTCCTTCCCTCCTAACCAATACTAATCACTTCCAGTGCCCATCTATACTATCTATATTTCACAATCCTCAAATCTTAGCTACTTCTTCCACAGTACTTCCAATATCTTTTTTTTTTTTTAATCTCTAAGTCCTACACATCTCATAACTAAATACCTAGAAAAAGTTTAAAAGGCCCCTTTAGAGAGAGGAACCAAGATGGTGGCAAAGTTAAACAACTAAACTGCCGCCTCACACAACAATTTCAAAAATACAACTAAAAAACAAAACATCTACCACCCATAATCACAGGAAAGCTGGCTGAGTGGTAGATTTACAACTAAGAAGAGAAGGGAGTGCAAACGCTGGAGAGCTGAGGTACAGAGGCGCGCGCGAAGCGGGCTGGCTGCGGGCGACTGGGCGCGAGGCTTTTCTTCAAACCGAAGGAAGACAAACTCCCGATCACTCTGAACTCCAGTTTCTGGGGACACGCGGGGGACCCAGACGCCTACGGGGAGAAGCTAGACTCAGTGAGAGTGACTTTTCTGCAGAGGTGCGCCCAGCAATCAGGGTTTGCTGCGCTGGAGCGCGGGACACGGGGACTTGGAAACGTGGAAAGGCAGAGATGGCTGAAGGCAGCCATGGCCGTTGGCCATGCCCCAGCCTAGTGACGCCCTGAGACCCCACCCCGCCCTGAGACCCCGCCCCGCACATTCTACAAACCCCGCCCAGGCTCCACACAGCGGCTTTTACATATAAATGGCCTGTTCTGTGGCAGCTCAACCAAATTAACTGCAGCTCCAGTCAGACTGCTCCAAAACCGCCCAAGCAAAGAGGAGAAAACTGTAGCTCTTGCTGTAGCTCCTGGTGGGAGGCCTCAGACCTGCACCCCATTGGAGATCCAGACACTAGGGTATCTAGTGGTCGGTGTGGACGACACCAGATTTCAACCACTCTCATAAGGGACACATTCAAGAGGCAGACTCAGTGAGCACCAAAGCCCTACTGTGTCTCCAGCACAGCAATTCTTCCATTATAGACACAACAGGTCCTCACAGCCAATTGGCCTGGAGGTCAATTCCTCCCAGTATACCAACAGCAATCAAGGCTTTTAACTACACCAAGACTTTCCATCAGCACACAAAGGGGTGTACCAAGAGCGACCACCTAGAGTGATTGGGGAAGCTGAGCTACCGGCCCCTATAGGTCACTGACCACACAAAACCACTCCATCAACACAGGTAGGCAGCCAAAATGCGGAGACACCGAAGTATGTCACGAGTAGGAGAGATGGAGGAAAGCAAACTAATGGATGACACAGTGTTCAGAACCACATTTATAAGGTTACTCAAGAATCTTCTAAAAACCGCTGAGAAACTTGAAGAGACCTTCAAGGACCTTAATGAGAATACAAAAAAAATGGAAAAAGACCAGTCAGAAATTATGAATACACTGTCTGAAATAAAGAATATACAGACACATAACTGTAGACCACTGTACCGGAAGAGTCAAACCAAAGATCTGGAATATGAGGAAGAAAAAAACACTCTACCCAGCAAAGTTATCATTCAGAATTGAAGGGCAGATAAAGAGCTTCACAGATAAGAAAAAGCTAAAGGAGTTCATCACCACCAAACCAGCATTATATGAAATGCTGAAGGGTATTCTTTAAAACGAGGAAAAAAAAGAAAAAGGTAAAGATAAAAATTATGAACAACAAATACATGTCTATCAACAAGTGATCCTAAAAATCAAGTGAATTAAAAATCCGAGGAACAGAATAAACTGGTGAACGTAATAGAATCAGAGGCATAGAATGGGAATGGATTGATAATTCTCAGGGGGAAAGGGGTGTCTGTGTGGGGGTATGGGAAGAGACTGGACAAAAATCATACACCTATGGATAAGGACAATGCGGGGGAGGTAAGGGCAGAGCGGGGGTGGGAACCGGGTGGTGGGGAGATATGGGGGGGAAAAAGGAGAAACAATTGAAATAATCTGAACAATAAAGATTTATTTTAAAAAAAACTATTAAAAATAATAAAATAAAATAAATAAAAGGCCCCTTTAGCTAAAGGCAGGAAAATGGACAAGATAACTTGTTTAGGTCCTGCCCAGTCCTGGGATTTTGACATTTTATATTGATCAACTTTACAGGCTTCTCATTTTTTACCTCACTCTCCTGACAACCCATGAAAATGCCCCTGGTGAGCTGATTCCTGCTCCTGTCCTCTCCTTCCTTTCAGACTTCCACAGTGTGTTCATAAGCCCTATTTCAGACTCAGCTTTTTCCTGTTACATGTTTAGACCTCCACCTATGTACTCTCACTCATGTGGTTTTTTTCTGTTATTTCTCACTCAAGGATATTTTTTCCATTAATTTTTAGAGAGTGGAGGGGAGTGAGAGAGAGCAAATGTGAAAGAGACACATCAATTGGTTCCTCCTGCATGCACCCCAACCGGGGTGGAGATCAAACTTGCAACCCAAGTATGTGCCTTGGAATTGAACCTGTGACTATTTGGTCCTTGGGCTGACACTCCAACCACTGAGCCATACAGGCTACAACTGTACCCTCATTCTTCATTGTTATTATATAAAAAGCACAATACATAACAAAATACAACATTAACCATTTTTTATAGAGCCTTTGCTTTTTACAACGAAAACAGCCATCACTCAACTTCCTTTTATCCTTTTCATTCCTTCAGTCTTAAAGTGTTCCTAAATTATAGGAAGATGTCACAATGTCCTATCTTTCTTAAATCTCACCTCTGGCCTGGCCAGTGTCACTCAGTGGTTAAACATTGACCTATGAACCTAGAGTTTGCTGGTTCGATTCCCAATCAGGGCACATACCTGGATTGTGGGCTTGATCCCCAGTAGGGGACATGCAGGAGGAAGCCAATCTATGATGTTTCTCTCTTATCGATGTTTCTATCCCTCTCCCTTCCTCTCTCTCTAAAAATAATTTAAAAAAAAGAAACAACAGCCCTCGCCGGTTTGGCTCAATGGATAGTGTCAGCCTGTGGACTGAAGAGTCACGGGTTCGATTCCGGTCAAGGGTACATGCCTGGGTTGTGGGCTCAATCCCCTCGGGGGCATGCAGGAGGCGGCCGATCAGTGATTCTCTCTCATTATTGATGTTTCTATCTCATTCCCTTCCTCTCTGAAATCAATAAAGATATGTTTTTTTTAAAGAAACAACAAAAATCAATAAAAACATATTTTAAGAATAAATAAATAATCAATAAAAACATTATTTTAAAAAAATCTCATCTCTGGTTAACATACTAGACCAGCAGGTAGAAAGCTATATCCCCAATATAAGTCTTTTTTATCAGTGGACTTGCTGTACTAATATGCCCAATTTTCTTAACAAGAACAAAAAAGAAGAAAGATAAAGGAAATAAAAAATAAATGAAAATAAAATGTAGTTTAAATCAATGAATGAGACAGTCATAATCATTTGGATAGCATATTGGGGGGTGAATTCAGGCAAGCAAAACTGAGAAGAACTGATTATTGGGGTTGGTAATAGGAGCCAAAAATATCTTAAGAGCAACAGGAACTTTGCCTTCTCTGTGTTCTGTATTGTAATAGCTTGAACTCTTTAATCAGATAGACCAGACTTTAAATCCTGACTCTGTCACTAATTAGCTCTGTGACCCTGAGCAACTGACCCCCTTCTGAGCTTCACTTTCCTTGTCTATAAGACTGAGATATATTATCTACTTTGTAAGTTTGTGGTTTTTGGATGAAATGTTACAACCAAAATGGAAAGTTTCTAACACAAAGCTTGGAACATTAGTAGGCGCACTGAAAATATTACTTCCCCCTTTCTTTCTGTGTCTCCCTTCATTTCCTATTACTATGCAATACAAGAATAAAATGGCCTATGGATACTCACTTGATTCAGGAATGATTGTGTTATTAAATTCACCACCTAGCCCTGGCCGGTTTGGCTCAGCGGATAGAGCATCGGCCTATGGACGGAAGGGTCCCAGGTTCGATTCCGGTCAAGGGCACATGCCCAGGTTGCTGGCTCAATCCCCAATGTGGGGCGTGCGGGAGGCAGCTGATCAATGCTTCTCTCTCATCATTGGTGTTTCTATCTCTCTCTCCCTCTCCCTTTCCTCTCTGAAATCAATAAAAATATATATATATTTTAAAAATTCACCACCTACCCCATCTGGAGCCAATATTCCCAGGGTAATAAAGCATGTGATCAGGAACCTAGAGATAATCTGAATCCTCTACCCTTTACTTGGAGAGGGCAAGAAAACAGGAGAAGTGACTGTGGCCTGAGCTTCTGAGAACCAATCAAAGGGTTGGCACTCTGAGGGCATGTATAGTTGTGCCACATTGAAAAGGCTCTGTGGTCCCTTTGGGAAGGATGTGAGACAACAGGGACTTTTACATTCTGCAGAGAGGGGTGTAAATAAGGACAGCCTCCTAGAAAGCAGTTTGGCATTAATTAGTAAAGCTGACATACCCTGCATGCCCTGTAACCATGCTTCCGTTTCTGGATTTATATTCTGGAGAAACTTTCAGATGTTCCCAGGAACATTGTTCATTACGACCAAAACCTGAAAAGAACCCAATCTCTCAGCAGGAGAACGGATAAGTTATGGTGCATTCATACAATGAAATATATAAAGCAATGAGAACAAACTATTGCTACATGAAACATCAAGATGAATTTTACAGACATAATATTAAGCAAAAAAAGCCAGACCCAAAAGAATGTGTTTCCTGTTATATAAAGTTAAAAAAACAGACAAAACTCATTTGTAGTAGTAAAAATCTGAATAATGGCCCAGCCGGCGTGGCTCAGTGATTGAGCATCCGCCTATGAACCAGGAGGTCATGGTTCAATTCCCACTCAGGGCACATGCCTACATTGCAGCCTTGATCCCCAGCGTGGGGTGTGCAAGAGTAGCCGATCAATGATTCTCTATCTCTCTTCCTCTCTCTGAAATCAACAAAAACATATTTTAAAAAATAAAGAAACCAAAACAGAGGCCAGAGAAATTAAACGACTTACTCAAAGTGATTCAGTCTGATCTAGAACCTAAGTATGCCTTTTGGCTACTTGTCAAGTGCTCCTCCCACCGACCCACCCTGATTCATTTAGATAGTCCCAGTTTCCTAATATCTTCCAGTGTCATATCTCTCGTAAGACTCATCTATGTTACAGCTTTTTTTTCCTTCTAAATTTGACATTTTTGTTGTAGGGAAAGGAGATCAAGTGAGATAGATATCCTTTCCACCACAGATATTCTAAACACAAAACCAGTCAAAATATCTAATAGTAGAGAACAGTCTGGGTCTATTTCTTTGATAGTTAGTTTGACTTGTTAATGTAGCTCTCCCTCTGTATGGCTGCTGCAACACAAAGGCTGACATTTGAGCCTCTGACACAAAGAAAAAGGGAAGGGTCTGAAAGTTGATAAAAGAATATGCTTGTCCCTTCTCTTTGTCTAAGCACAAGGTCTCTTCAGAGAAGAGTGAGCTCTTCTGCCACCTTGTGACAGAGAATGAGAATAGTGAACCCTCAGATCCTTTCCTATCCCCCACTCCAGGTGGCAGCATTGTCACGTGGCATCTAGGAATTCACAGAAAAAAATGAAATAAAAGTTGACAGGGGCAAGTTTCTTAAACTATAAGGGAGCAGAGAATCATGTAACCATGTTGAGGAAATAATAAGCAAAACCAATGTGCCTTACCCCTAGAAGAATCAGGCAACTGTGGCAGGGAAAAAAGGAATGAGATAATGCTGCCTGGACCAATAAGACTTGAGGTACTTATGTTCCCTCTACTTGGCTGGCCTCACTTCTCTGCCCTCTTCCATGGTAAAATTTCTTGAAAAGATTATGTACACATGTTCAGTTCCAACTCCCTCTCAGCCTCTCCTACTTCCACCTATAGTAAGGTTCTAGATCAGACTTGTGAACGGAAGGAGCCACATGCTAACCTGACAAGCTCAGGGGAGGCCTATGTGGCAGTCTTGCAAACTCAGAGACCTGAAATAACCACAAAGGATGGTTTGAAAATTAAATATTTAACTACAAACAGGTTATAGTGGGCAGTCATGTCCTAGGCCAATATCTTCCCTGACAAAGGTCAACTTAGATCTTCCTTACTGAGCCCATTTGCCTTTTTGCCTCTAAGATAACATATCTGTGAGATGTCTGGGCAACTTGTAACTTCCTTCTTTTGCTGGAGCCCCTGGGGCACAACCAAATGTGGTGGGCGCCAGGACAGATACTTCAAATTCCTTCATTATCATGTTAATTGTTCCTGTACCCACCTAAGTATGTGTCCATCATTTTGCTTTTTATCCAATCCCAGGGGTTTCCCACCGGTTGACTTTATCCCACCTCCTTAATCCATCACTAATGAGTTTCATGTAGCCGACCTATGTCCCGCCTTTGATGGCAATGTATAAATACAGATGTAACCTACCATTTCTTCGGAGCATTATCTCAATTCATTGAGGTTCTGCTTCCCGGCATATGTCAACATTTTGGCTCAAATAAACTCACTAAATTCTTTACAGGTTTCAATGGTTTTTTTTCGTTAACAGACTGAATCACTTTGAAACTGTTCTTACAGGATTGTCAAATATAGTGGACAGTCCGTTCTCATCATACACATCTCTCAGCATTTGACCAACTGATCATTTCTTCCTTGAAATACTCGCCTTTCTTGGCTTCTATGGCATTCATTCTCTTGGTTTTCTTAGCTCCAATGTCACCACCTCAGAGAAGTCTTCCCTAACCACCCTATTTAAAGTGGCCTCTGCCAGTAACCCTTCATCTCATCATTCTATTCTTTGCTTCACAACTATCTCTAATTATCTTTTTTTAAAAATATATTTTATTGATTTTTTACAGAGTAAAGGAGAGGGATAGAGAGTTAGAAACATCGATGAGAGAGGAACATTAATCAGCTGCCTCTTGCACACCCCCTACTGGGGATGTATCCGCAACCAAGGTACATGCCCTTGACCAGAATCGAACCTGGGACCCTTGAGTCCGCAGGCCAATGCTCTATCCAATGAGCCAAACCGGTTAGGGCTAATTTCTTATATATGTATTTGTGTATCATTCATTATTAGCCCTTTGCACTATTTTATTTTACACCAGGTTTGTTGTGTGCTTTCTATCTTTTCATGTGAACACAGACTTGATCTTGCTCACTGCTAGAATAGTGTCTGGCACATAGTCGCCCACAATAAATACTTGCTAAATGACAGGCACTGTGGCTGAATGTTCAGCACTTCTCCTTCCAATTTCAGGCAACATGTTGCCCTTTGGTGACAGATATCTCTTTCCTTTTTGTTTTCCAATACTTCCCTTGATGCTCTATTTAGCCAGATTTCAACCTGAATTAAAATGTCAGGCAACAGGGTAATAGTTAAATCATGATTTGACCCATATCTAATGAATTCCCTCATGGAATGTCCCTATTCATCATTATCAATCAGAGTGTTGGCCTCTAGAACCTTCTTTCATATAGCCAAACCTATGTTGACTCCAATGGAGTACATTTACAGTGGGTAGAGAGAATACAGCTCTGGGCTTAGGCAAAGGACCTAAATACATCCTCATTGCTGCTTTATGATCCATCTACCTATACTATCACAAAGTCTATATAGTATTATTAAAATATGCAAGTTTTGAAAAATCTTCAACAACAGTTATCTGTCTAGGAAAACCTTCCCAAACTGCAGGCAGTATCTCTCATCTAGGATATTTAGCTCTTCTTCACAACCTCTCAGCCCAATAGTCACGGGAAGGTGGTTTACCTATCCTCACTTCACTATTCAGGTGTGTGAAAGTGTACAAAACTAGATAGGTATGTCTGTGCTGCTGTGAGTCTACGTGTGTAACTGTGAATGAATACTAGAGATCATTTGGTCAGAATATTTACAGAGGAAAAAATTGAGATGCGGAGAAATCAAGCAGTTTTCTCAAGAGGACGTAGTTAATAACAGCCTGTATTAGAACCCAGTTCTCTTAATTCCTAGTGCAGTGCTTTCTCTAGTGTAACTCACCAACTTATTCAGTCCCAGTTCCCTGCTCTACTCTACAAATCACTTTCCTTAATTGAAATCTTTTATCTCTTTATCTCTGTATGCTAGTGTGTAAATCTATATGCCTGTCTTAGTGAGCATGCTTGTGAATGTCTACGTGTCTACCTGCAAGTATTTATAAAGCATATCACTGGGCGTTTATGCCCTTTCTCCTAGGGAAACCTCTGGGTAATTACCGTTTCTTATGTAGGCAACCGTGATCAGGGAAGACCTTCTGAGGTCAATCATTAACAAGCAGATTTGGTCCTCTCTCCAATCAGCTCTATTCCTGGGTCTTCAGGAAATGGAGCAAGATAATTAGGGTGGAACCAGACTCTCCCAGGGTCAAACTTGGTTCCAGGGCAGTGAAAATTCCTAGAGACAAAGCTATAAGAGACAGTGACAGATTAGCAGCATACTGTCTCTGCAAGGAGCATGTGCTCAAGCTGACATGGATACCATCTTGGTCTTCAGCCTAATCATTACATCCTATGATGCCAACAAGAAAGGTAAGTGCTACTCTAGCCTAATATCCTGGAAAATCCAAAGAGAAGCCTAGAAAGTGTTTGGGGTCTCTTCTGGCAAATAGAGAGATAGCCAATACTCAGTCGGCAATGCTTTCCAGTCATCCTATGCATCCTCTTGCAGGACTGCAACTTATTCAACCCAGAAAGATAGCTGTCTGTTTCATGGTGAGAAGTCTTTAAAGAATGTCTTGTTCATGTAACTAGCATCAGAGTCCTTTCACATGGCTTTCTCTCCTGGAGGGTGCTGTCACAAATTCATAGCTCCTCATAAGATGTCCTCCTTTTTAAGGTGTTACATCCAAATATGTGGGGATGCTCTTGGGAGGGGAGAGCTAAGAAAAGGGTGGTGTGGAGGTGAAATGGCACCATTTTCTGTTCTTTGATAACTTCATTTAAAACATGATTTTCAAAGTGTCCTAGACATTTCATCTCTATAATTAGCTCACCAGAGTTAAGGCCAAATAGTATAATGTGCAGTAGTAGCAAATTTAGCAAATGAAGAAAACTCACAAAAGAAGAAGAAGAAGAAAAAAAGAAAACTCACAACACCCTGTGAGTTATACGGCAAAAAGTATAAATAACTATGAACTATGGTTCCATGGAACTAGAAAGATACCTTGTTCAAGGTTACGCTTAATAAACTTTCAAAAGTTTTAAAACAAGAACAGGAAGGCGAAGAGATAATAATCAGTGTTTAAAGGAAAAGGTTGGTTAGTCTTTCATTAACTTCATTTAACTCTATTTTACCTCCCCACCCCCAAGGATAATAGAATGGTACTCAATTTTCTTTATACTAGTCTAACTTCCTCTTGTATATACTTTAGAGTCTTTGGGAGGAATTTTTATATTACCAATTGCAAGCTTTGTGAGAAGGAACTACATTATTTTGTATCTTCCTCTCCAGCGCCTGAAATTCTAAACAGTAAAGCCTGACCTTTTTTTTTTTTTTTTTTTACTTCCAGAACTCAGAGATAGCCGTTGTCAAGTGGAACAGCTCCCTGGGCTCTTCTCAATGGGTATGAGAAGCACCAGGGATGTGTTAACGCCAGGTATGGAATGAGCTCTCTCTTCCTGAAAAAAAAAAAAAAAAAAAATCACTTTTCCAGAAAATTTTTACTTTTAAAAGATGCCTGTCTCTCCCATTCCTAGCTCAGATCTCAAGTACCCTATTTTAAAGATATGTATTCCCCCAAAAGGCTTTCTGGAAACCAATTTTTTTGAATGAACTCTTATTAGCTAAGGCATGGCTATATAAATCAAAAAACGGGGTGAAGAAAGAGCAGGAGGCAGTACTCAACCCTCTCTGCACTAAAGAAGACAATCAATGAGCATTTCTCTGGGCTGAACTTACTGCAGTCACCTATCTTCATGGGACCCATGGCAGGAAGGAAGAAAGGCAGGTTTGTGTATTAAGTACCATAAGCACATGCTGAGGAAGAAGTCAACTAAAAAGACACAAAAATACAGCAGTGGAGTTTAACGCGTCAATAAAGTAGTTCAGCCATTCAGATTAAGAACCAGCTTCCTGTCCAGGCAGTGTGGTTCAGTGGTTGAGTATCGACCCATGAACTGGCAGGTCACAGTTTGATTCCCCATCAGGGCACATACCCGGACTGGGGACTCAATTCCCAGTGAGGACCATGCAGGAGGCAGCTGATTGATGATTCTTTTTCATCATTAATGTTTCTATCTCTCCCTCTCCCTTCCGCTCTGAAAACAATAAATATATGCCAGCTTCCTTTATTCTCTTTGGCTTATCTCTTTGCAGAAGCTCAAGCTGAAGACAACAGGTCCACCTTGGACCAAATTCTGACTGTGGCTACCTTGCAGTGCCTTGCCTCTGGGAGCAAAGTAAAAGTCAGCCTTGCATATTCAGAGAAAAGGCCAAAGGTCAAGTATACTCTAAAGAACTTGAGAGTCATTGCTGCTCCCCACAGAAGCAGCACTGCTTTCCCAAGCTGTCACCTAACCCCTACATCCAACTTTCAGAATGGATCTCTTCTAACAGGCAAAGGTGAGATTGGAACATGAGGTGAAGGTAGGCATGACTTTTACTTACAACCCTGAATGCAGGTGAAGCTTAGTAGCAGCTAATGCCTCAAGGAAATGGATTATCCTCTCCTTTGGCAAATCTATGTCCTCTCTGAGACACAGTTTTCTAATCTTTAAGGGCCCTTCTAGTCCTAACATGCTGCAATTTTCACATGCTCTCATTTCTGATGGGTCGTCTTTCACAATGGTTGATTTTGATTTACTCTGAATGCACGTAGTAAAATATTCAAACAACACAGGTTTCCAGTGAAAAGTAAATCTCCCTTGTTCTACTCCCTCAGTCCTCCAGTACTCTATCCCCAAGGGAAATCCTATCAACAACTTATTGAGTTTCCTTCCAGAGATATTCTAAGCATGTATGGATATATATTTTTTAAATATATTTTATTGATTTTTTTACAGAGAGGAAGAGAGAGGGATAGAGAGTTAGAAACATCGATGAGAGAGAAACATCTATCAGCTGCCTCTTGCACACCCCCTGCTGGGGATGTGCCCGCAACCAAGGTACATGCCCTTGACCGGAATCGAACCTGGGACCCTTGAGTCCGTAGGCCGACGCTCTATCCACTGAGCCAAACCGGTTTCAGCAAGGATATATATATTTTAAACACATAAATAGTAGCATACCATATACACTATTTAATACCTTGCTTTTTCCCCACTTAACAATGTATTGTATAGGTTGTTCCATATCAATATGTATAAACTAGAGGCCCAGTGCACGAAATTTGTACATTGGGTGGGGTCCCTCGAGGTGGCCTGTGCAGATTTAGCCCTAGCTCCCTCCCCCAGCCTTGCAGCCCTGTCTGGCACCCTGCCTTGGCCTGGCACCGCCCACTTACCTGCTCCACCATCCCGCTGCGGTCCGCTCTCATCAGGACCCATGGGGGCTGGCAGCACCTCCACTGTAGCCCGCTGCCAGTACCGCTATGCCCGCCATGTTCTGCACTGCCCCATTGGTCAGCGCACATCATAGCGAGCAGTCAAACTCCAGGTTGGTCAAACTCCCGCCCGAGGGGACAATTTGCATATTAGTCTTTTATTATATAGGATATGTCTCATTCCTTATAACTCTTGTACAGTATTACATTTTATGGCTATACTATCACCAGTTCACTATGAATGGATATTTTGGTTGTTTCCAACCTTTTGCAAATACAAACAATGCTGCAAGCAATGATCTTATACATTCTTCTTCGTGTGCCTACAATTTATCAATAGGATAAATTCCAAGCAGGGTTGCTATATCAAAGTTTGATAGATATTGCTAAGTTACCCTCCACAGTGGTTGTTCAGTTTTTCACTTCCACACACATTGAGGCTGCCTGTTCCCCCACAGTTGCTGAGCAATGGCTCTTGACCTCTGCCTTAAGTTTTTCTGCTTCTGTCCTTCCTTCTCCCACCCATTCTTTTTGTCAACTAGTTTATGATCTATATATTAGTATTGGCAGTTCCCCCTACATACAGGAAATTCCCTAGATCTGTGGTCGGCAAACTGCAGCTCGCGAGCCACATGCGGCTCTTTGGCCCCTTGAGTGTGGCTCTTCCACAAAATACTACGGCCTGGGTGAGTCTATTTTGAAGAAGTGGCGTTAGAAGTTTAAGTTAAAAAATTTGGCTCTCAAAAGAAATTTCAATTGTTGTGCTGCTGATATTTGGTTCTGTTGACTAATGAGTTTGCCGACCACTGCCCTAGATGCTACTGTTGCACTGCTGGAAAAAATTAAATAAAACTTGACACTTTTAGAGAAACTGGGGGTTCACCAGCAGAATAATGGGGCAGGGGGGGACTTTTAAAACTACAATCTGTTTAGAGCAGTGGTCGGCAAACTCATTAGTCAACAGAGCCAAATATCAACAGTTACAACAATTGAAATTTCTTTTGAGAGCCGAAAACCGACTTCTGCGCATGGGCCACGAAGTTTCAATCGCACTATAAGTGCGCGCCCACACATGGTATTTTGTGGAAGAGCCACACTCAAGGGGCCAAAAAGCCGCATGTGGCTCGCGAGCTGCAGTTTGCCAACCACGGGTTTAGAAGACTAGAAATTGGGAAATAAGTGGATAGGTTCTTGGGATGTGGCCCAGGTATAGTAAATGATAAATCCTCACATGACATGAATGTTTTCATTCCTTTACTATACTTTCTAAAGTTCACATGGTGATCACTTTTGTGTGAAAAAAACAAACGCACAAAAAAAAAAACTCTTAAAAACTTAAAAGCCTCTGACAGTATTTGGGGGCTTTCAGTCATTCAGTGTTAATGCAAATTAATTCAACCAGATTGTTCTCTTCCTAACATGTGACACCCCCACCCTATGAGTCAATGATAAGTGTGATGGGAATAGTGAGCTTAAGTCATTTTGGAGTCTAGAGCACTTTGTACAGGGTGGATCTTTCTTGGATATAATGCTATGCAGTGTTGGACTCAGAGCAATGAAGACACTAGCTCTTAGAGATTTGGGACAGGGAAAACTGCGAGATTAAGGGGGAGAGATGCCAATGATCAACCTGCCCCAATTCAGCAATTTGCTTTGGGCTAGCCTAGAGTCCAGGGGAGGAGGAAAAGTTTAAGCCAGCGATTTTCAATGGGGGTGTTGCAAGAATTTTTAAGACATGCAATACCTGTTTTTTAGTCAGGGGCACTGGCCTGTTTCCCTTAGATTGTTAAATTGAAAAATAGCTATCCAGTGTGGCTGAATAAAAAATTATACCTATTTATTTTTGTCAGATCAGCAAAAAACAATTTTGGGGGGGGGGGGTGTTTCCTGGAATTTTAGTAGTTTCTGTGTGCCATGAGATGGAAAAGGTTGAAAATAGCTGGTTTAAGCTAATACCCTGTACTATTTGAGCTGTGCAAAGAAAGTAAATGGATATTTGCAGGTTAGTTTGGGGATCTAATCATCAGTCAAGATACATTTCTTGAACTCTGATGAATTGCAGACAACCAATTTATGAGTGGACTTTTGAAATATTGCCCCATTTATAAGTTTGAAACTGCCTATTCTGAATTTAAACTTACACTGAGTGCCAGGAAGTGACACCCTCCAAGTAGAGTAGAAATAATTAGATACATGGTCAAATTTATAAGGTAATAAAAGAGATGCCACTATAGATGACATCGGTCTACACAGGAGGATGTCCCAGAAACAAGCCAATTCATGGAAATGTTCCCAGAGCAAAGTAGGAATCTGAAATTGTCAGGATGAGAATGGACTGCAACACAGTTGGTCATCAGAAGATGTGGGTTGACACGCAATCTAGAAAAATGTAAGATGGAGACTATTTGTTACTATTTATGGAATTTGGCCAAGGACAAGATCCTCTATTATAAATATTCTGATAATTCTTTCTGATGAAAGAGGACTCGTAGGTCTTTATCACTTCTGATAAGGTTTACACCATCTAGTTCCTATTCCTCAGATCTATATTAATCAAGAAACTTTCCAATTATGCATTAGGTTTCACAAGAACCTGTAGGTTTAGAAAAGGGTATCTAGACGAGAAAAACATCATATCTGATCCATTTGACAGACACATTCTCCTATGTAAATATTTTTTAATGTCATTTTAGTATATAGATGAGGTTCTTTGGAATTTGAGTGGTGTGAACTAATTCCTATGGTCTGTTTACCCCATGTGAAACTGTGAGGATAGAAGAAATATTACACAAATGTTTATTCTGATATTAATGATCACCTTTGACAAGTTAGTTAATTTCTCCAGTGCTCAGTTTCTATAGGTACAAAAGAGGGGTTTGACTACATGGTCTGATTTCTATATATGTACAGCTGAGGTTTAGATCCGAAGCACAAACCCAATAGCAATACATAAGGCTTCTCAAATAGCCCTTTCAACCTGCTAATATTATTACAGAATAGGCTCTAAAAGAGACTTCCATTTAAATACAATGTATCTAATGCTCCCTTTTTAAAATAAGTTATTTTGTAATAAAGCAAAGCATCATCTCCTAAATCAAATATTTCATAAATTTGGATTTTTGTTTTTCTCATTAAAGTGGGGCATTCATGCCCAAATATCCTTAGCCAAAGAAAAGCTAATTGCAATTCCATCATCACTGGGAATGGAGAGCTGTATTTACAAATATGCTCCACCTTAATGCTGTTACCTAGCAGATGAGATCTACTAGAGATGAACTGGAAACATGGACGGACATTAATTCAGAAACTAGGCAAAAATGAAAATACATTGACAGATGAAGCCTATTAAGTAGGCTTTGCAACAGTGGCCCCAGGAGGTGAGAAGACATGCTATAGTGAAATACCATTATCCCTGTGGTTAGAGGGCACAGTTCTACTTAGAGGATCTCAAGGCTTTTCCTCCTCCTCCAATCATGATCACTCAGCATGCAGTGTGTTTTCATCCCTGCTTTCTCATCTTCACATCACCCCTGTGAAATAGGTAGATCAAGAATTATCCTATTTAGATCTAGGAGAAAAGATGGCGGCGGAGGTGAAAGGCTGATCTGTTGCCTCGCATGGCAGTTTCGGAAATACAACTGAAACATGGACTGCTGAGGGTGGCGACTGCTGCTCGCGTCTCCCCAGACCGGGCAGCTGCTCCCCTCAGTCATTACCGCAGCCGGGGCCATGGGCTCGTGGGGGCCGCGGCTGCTGTGGCGGCGGCCGCGGACTCCGCGCAGTGGCTCTCGGTGAAGAAAGAGACCATCTTTCTGCAGGAGGGGCTCACCCGCGCCACCGACCTGGCCGAGCTGCGCACTGAGATCCTCGGGGCCCCGGACGCCGCCAACACCAATTTGGAGGATTCTTAAGAGATCTCATCTTACTTTCAAGTCCTCTAGCCATTTTGACGGAGGAGAATCAAGAGGATGGCTGGGCCGCGCGCAGCGGTTTCAGGGGCGAGACTGGAGGACGGAGCGTCTGCAGCCCAGAACTACAGGAGAGATTTACAGCTAAGAGGGAAGAGGAAACCAGCGAAATCGGAGGGGACAAGGTGCGGAGGCGCGTGGCTCGGGCTGGTGGCGGGGGAAAGGGGCTTTTGTTCCAAACTTAGGGGAGATTAGCTCTCCATCACCCTGAAATCCAGCTTCTGGGGACCCGCGGGAGACCCAGATGCCTGCGGGGAGAGGCGGGACTCTTGCGGAGGTGCGCCCAGCAATCAGTGTTTGCTGCGCTAGAGCGCGGAATGAGGGGACTTAGAAACTTGGAAGGCAGAAGGAGCAGATTCGCAGCCATTGTGGCTCGCCGCACCATGGCCTGTTGGCGCCCTGAGACCCCGCCCCACCCTGGGACCCGTCCCGCCCTGAGACCCGCCCCGCCCTGGGACCCGCCCCGCACGTTTTGAAGACCCGCCCCGCAAGTCTTGCAGGCACACCTATGCTCCAAGCAACGGCTTATGCATGTGGGTGGCCTGCCCTCTGGCAGCGGACCAGATAAACTGCTGTTCTAGTCGGACTGCTCCAGGGCCACTCAGACAGAAGGAGGAAACTACAGTTCTTGCTGTAATCCCTGCTGAGTGCCTAAGGCAGTGGCTGATCTACGCCCCATTGGGGACCCAGAAACGAGGGCATCTGGTGGTCTGTGGGAAATGACACCAGACTTCAACCACGCACATAAGGGACAAATCCAACAGGCAGATTCAGTGAGCGCCAAAGCCTTGCTGCACCAAGACCCGGCCCATAGAAGAGTCTCCTGCACAGCAACTCTTCCTTTATAGACAAAGAGAGCCCTCCCGGTGGCACCAGCAACAATCAAGACTTAACTATACAAGGGAGGACCGGGATGGAGACATAGGGCGGAGGCCTGGATGTTGCCTGCCACAACAACTTTGAGGCTGCGACGGGAGAGCGGAGCAGACACCACCCAAAACCACCGTAGGGCTGGCTGAGTGGATGCTCTGCAGCTAGAATAAGAGGGGTATGCGGGATGATGCTGATGCAGATGACCCAAGGACCACACTTTGGGAACTGCGGCTTGGGCGACGCAGGGGCGACCTGGAGCGTGCTCGGCGCGGTCCCCCCGGCGGTCTCTGGCTGAGGGGGCGGCTCCACTTGCTGCCGAGCACGGACAGACGGGCCCCTGTGAGACGTGGGGTGGGGGACTCCGCGCTTGCTGGCCTCCGAGTCCTTCAGGAATTTCGGTGCCCCGGGGGCGGCCGGGTGCGCATGCTCGGCGACCGGCCGCCGCTGCGGACCCAGGAGCCGGCGCGGTGACGCCGGGCCGGCCCGCCGCCACGCACCGGGCGCACCGGAACTTCGCCGAGCAGCCGCCCGACGAGTTCTGCGGCAGCCGTCCTGGAGCTCTGGCAGGATGGCCGGGGGGGTTGCTGGGGGGGGTTGACCGGCGGGAATTGGGATCGGGAGGACGGGGCCCCGCTGGGACCCGGGTGCGGGCGGGGTTGCGCGCCTCTGGGCTCGGGAGTGGTCGCGCGCCTCCGAGTATGGGTGGGGCCTCGCGTCCCTGGGTCTGGGTGGGGCCACGTGCCCCTGGCTCCAGGTGAGGCCGGATTCCGGGTCCGGGTGAGGCCAAGTGCCCCTGGACCCGGATGACGCTGGGTCCCGTGCCCGGGTGAGGCCAAGCGCCCCTGGGTCTGGAAGAGGCCAAGCGCCCCTGGGTCCGGGTGAGACCATGTGTCCCTGGATCCGGGGGAGGCCTCGTGCACCTAGGTCCAAGTGAGTCCACGCACCCCTGGGTCCGGGCGAGATCATGTGTCCCTGGATCCGGGTGGGGCCTCGTGCATCTAGGCCCGGGTGGGGCCGCGTACCCCTGGGCCTGGGGGAGGCCAGGCGTCCCTGGGTCCGGGTGAGACCGTGTGTCCCTGGATCCGGGTGAGGCCTCGTGTGCCTAGGCCCGGGTGAGGCCACATGCCCCTGGGTCTGGGAGAGGCCAGGCGTCCCTGGATCCGGGCGAGACCATGTGTCCCTGGATCCGGGTGAGGCCTCGTGCACCTATGCCCGGGTGAGGCCACGTGCCCCTGGGTCTGGGAGAGGCCAAGCGTCCCTGGGTCCGGGCTAGACCATGAGTCCCTGGATCCGGGTGAGGCCTCGTGCACCTAGGCCCGGGTGAGGCCACGTGCCCCTGGGGCTGGGAGAGGCCAAGCGTCCCTAGGTCCGGGTGAGACCACGTGTCCCTGGATCCGGGTGAGACCTCGTGCACCTATGCCCGGGTGAGGCCACGTGCCCCTGGGTCTGGGAGAGGCCAAGCGTCCCTGGGTCCGGGTGAGACCATGTGTCCCTGGATCCGGGTGAGGCCTCGTACACCTAGGCCCGGATGAGGCCACGTGCCCCTGGGTCTGGGAGAGCCCAAGCGTCCCTGGGTCCGGGTGAGACCATGTGTCCCTAGATCCGGGAGAGGCCACGTGCCCCTTAGTCCGGGTGAAGCCGTGCCCCTGGGTTCGCCGAGACCAAACCAGAGGGAGTCGGACCTCCGTTACCACCATTTGTCCACCATCCAGAGCTGAGGGGTCAGTGCTGACATGTACAGATAAGGAACTGGTGGACATTGTAATTGGGTCTCAAAAGAACTGTTGGTCCAGAAAGAAACTCACTACAGACTGATCCATCTGCCTGTCAACATAACTATTATTGCTCGTCTCACATTCAGTTCTCATAAGTATATATCTAGTGACATATGATCTCGCTCATCTAGGGGAAATGATGAACAACATAGACTGAGGAACAAGAACAGAACCAGAAGCAAGGAGGCATCGATGGGACTATCGGGCCTCAGAGGGAGGATAGGGGAGGGTGGGGAGAGGGGGAGAGTTCAACCAAAGGACTTGTGTGCATGCATATGAGCCTATCCAACGGTTAAGTTCAACAGGGGGTTGGGGCATGCGTGGGGAGGGGGGGGATGAGAATGGGGGGATGAGGACAAATATGTGACACCTTAATCAATAAAGAAATTTAAAAAAAAAAGAATTATCCTATTTAAAAAAAAGAATTATCCTATATAATAAAGAGCTAATATGCTAATTAGACTGAACAGCAGAATGACTGTCCAGGGCTGCAAGGGCCGGGCCCCGTGCATGAATTTCGTCCATTGGGCCTCTACTTTTATTATAACCATCTTACAGACAAGGAGACCAAAACTCAGAGAACTTAGGTGACTTGTCCAAAGTGAGATTTTCTTATCTTCAGCTCATCTGTCTCATAAAACATGTTATCACTTCAGAGACCTGACTGGCACTATGCTGAAAACACTTCACATAATTTCCTTGTGTTTTGTTTTTTTTTTCTTTTGAAACTGTGGCTCTTGGTCTTTATCTTTGCCAACACTGTCTTCCTGATTAAAATGAAATCAAGGATGAGTCCTTACCCTGTAATTTCATGTACAATGTCTGGTACTGTGGCCACTGGCCTCTGAAGTAAGGAACTATCATTTTCACATGGACTTAATCAAGACATGGGAGAGTAATTTAGAAACAGCAAGTAGGACTTACAGACCTCAATTTAATAAGCAATGATAAGAGACCATTCAAAATGGAATAGGAACCACTGTCTGAATTGGATTAAGTCAATTCTGGAGGCAAGTTAAGTTCATTCCAGACTACAGCCAGAATTTGTCTACATCATCTCATCACTTCCACAGCTGGTCTGAGTCATCATCATCTCTCATTGGATTTCTGCAATAGCCTCCTATCAGGTGACTCTGCTTCTACCCTTGCCCCACTACAGTCTATTTCAGTGATCCTTTAAAAATAAAACCATCATGCCATTCCTCTGCTCAAAACCTTGTAATGGATCCCCATTTCTTTTTTTTAAAATATGTTTCTATTGACCTGAGAGAGAGAGGCAGGGAGAGGGAGAAAGAGGCAGGGAGAGGGAAAGACAGAGAGAAACATCAATCGGTTGCCTCCCCGAAGCACTCAACCAGGGATCAAACCCACTACCCAGGTATGTGCCCTGACTGGGAATCAAACCCGGTGATCTTTCAGTGCACAGGATGATGGGACAACGCTCAACCACCTGAGCCACACTGGGCAGGACTGGATCCCCATTTCAATCAGAATAAAAAACCAAAGTCCTTAAACTAGCCTACAAGGCCCCCAGTGATATGGGCCCATTTCCTTTAGATCCTATCTCCTACTCCTGCCCCCTTGCTCACTCTACTCCAACCTCACTGGCCTCTTTGCTTGTCCTCTAAAACTGTAACATGCCAGACATCTCTGCCTTGGGGCCTATACTCTAGCTCTCACCTCTGCCTAGGTCACTACAACAGGTCCTCGAATAACATCATTTTGTTATAACATTGATGAGAAAATATTGATTTCCACTAGGGCCACTGTCTGTGTGGAGTTGGCATGTTCTCCCCAGTTTGCAAGGGTTTCCCTCCATACACTGGTTTCCTCTCACAACCCAAAGACGTGCATATTACATGATTTGGGGTATCTACATTGCTCTGGTCTCCGTGTGGGTGTCTGTGAGGGTGCCCTGCAGCGGAAGGGCTCCCTGTCCAGGGTTGTCCCCTGCTGAGTTGCTGGGATAGGCTCTGGCCACCCTCAGCCCTGAACTGGAATAAGCAGCTTAGAAAAGAATTATCTTGCTTGTTTATATTAATATTTATTAAATGTATGTGAGTTCACATTTATTTCAAAGTTTAATATTAGAAGTGTTTGGGGTCTTTAGAAATTTGGTGATGTTTTTGTGACCAGAAATATGCCAGAGGAACCCAATTCTTATTTTCTTGTTTATATCAGTTAGCCTATGGGACAACTGGTTTTGTTATATGTCATTTTGCCTTAAAGTCACAGTTTCCAAATCTAGCGACAACATTAGTGAGGACTTACTATACTTTCCAGGTATCTACATGGCTATTCCCCTCATCTCCTTCAAGTCTTGGCTCAATTCTCACCTTCTCAATGAAACCAGCCTACACTGCATGTTGCCAAACCACTGCCCACCTGCACCACATCCCTAGACTGCTCCCTTACCTTTCTCTACTTTTAAAAATATATTTTTTTTATTGAATTAAGATAGGAAGGGAGAGGAAGAGGGAGAGTGAGATAGAAACATCAATGATGAGAGAGCATCATTGATCGGCTGTCTCCTGCATGCCCCACACTGGGGATGGAGCCCGAAACCTGGGCATATGCCCTGACCGTGAACCAAACAGTGACCTCCTGGTTCATAGGTCAATGCTCAGCCACTGAACCATGCCAACTGGGCACCTTCCTCTACTTTATTTATTTATTTTTTTGTAGCACATACCATAAAATTTACTGTATTTATTGTGGTCTACTTCCCCCTCCTCCCCTCAACCCTTTCTCTCCTTTACTCCTTCCCTAGCTAGAATGTATCCAACTGATATATCCAAAGTAATGAAGTAGTCTCTGGCACATAATAGATACAGTATTCATTTTTAATTATTTGCAGAATGAATGAAATTGAGGAGTGCATGTAGCTGAGTGGTCTTTCCTTCTTCCAACTCCTTTCGCTTTCCCCAATCCCCTCTCAGAGTAGTTGACTTACACTCCACCAGACAAACTTGCAGCAATCATTAAGGCAAATTATAATATTTCATGTTCCTCCTTGGACTTTGGAGCCATCTTTTTAAAAGATGGAAACTTTGAACAGTGTTACACCCTCCATCCTTATTATTATTATGGCCTTAAGCATGATAGGCAAATAAGATATGGTCTACTCCTCCACTCTGATCCTACATTAGTCAAAGGCCTCCTGGGGATTTTAATCCATATCTCTTATTAGTATCTCTATTCTCATTTACTCTTGGCATTATTTGGAGCTTACACCCTAAACCTATGGACAGGTCAATGGGGCCCACAGTGAGAAGTTTAGTATCATCTTGGGTAGAGCTAGGGTCTTTTGTCAGGTAAAATCAAAGGCAGGATAAAGTTTTCTCAGTTGTCCTTTCACTCATTCTTTCTTTTTTTTCCAGCTTTTTTACCAGGGATCTTCCAATGTAAGGTCTATCCAGCAATGAGGACTTCATTAGAGGCTTCTCCCACCACTACCACCTCCATAACTCCAGGGAATAAAGGAAGAGAGAAAACTACAAGTATTGATGATTTTTCTACCCCTTTGAAACAAGGTACAGAATAAGTAAGGGTGAGACAAGAACAGAAGGAAAAACATTTTTAACCCCAACATTACCCTGGGTCTCCTAGGATTTTTCTGGAGGTTGAGAAGTTACACAGAGTTTCTATTAGAAAAACCACTCCATTTCTTATGGAAAAAAAATCAGTTTCTCTATAAAGAAGGTCCCAGAAATGTTTGTAGTTTGACACTATAGACATGTGCTGCATAACAACATTTTGGTCTCTGATGGAACTACTATATATACAGTATAGTACATAATACTTGATAATAATAAATGACTGTTACTGCTTTATGTATTTACTATTCTACACTTTCTATCATTGCTTTAGAGTGTACTCTTTCTATTTATAAGGAAAGTGTGCTGTAAAACAATATGTTGTGTTAAGCCAGCAGCAGCCTTATACACCTGTGTTTACTGTCTCTTGATTATACCCTTTTCCCTTATGCTTGATTTAATCTCAGGTTGTTTTATAAATTTTGTGTAGCTTAAATGTACAGTACTTGTTATATCAAGTCTACAGTAGTGTACAGTAATGTCCTAGATCTTCACATTCACTCACCCACTCACTCACTGACTCACCCAGAGCAACTTCCAGATGTGCAAGCTCCATTCATGGTAAGTGCCCTGTATAGGTATACCATTTTTTATCTTTTACACTGTATTTTTACTGTACCTTTTTCTATACACAAATACCAATGTGCTACAATTGCCTACAGTATCCAATACAGTAACATGCTGTACAGGAGCAATACACTATACCATATAGCCTAGGTGTGTAGTGGGCTGCACCATCTAGGTTAGTTTAAGTGTACTGTCTCATTTTTGCTCAATGATGGAATTGCCTAATGATGCATTTCTCAGAATGTATCCTGGTTGTTAAGGGGCATATGACTGTATTAATAGTGCTTTACCTCCACACCAATGAGCTAATCTTGCAGCCAGATTTGGGGACGGAATGAAATGTATTCATGTGGTAGGTAATACCAGCCACTGCATGTATAGACAGGCGACATTTACACACTCAGCAATTATTATAGTGATGGCAACAACCAAGTGCATGTTTCATCTGCACAGTTTTTGGAAACGACCTTCCCTAAATTGGCCAGAACTCAAATTCTGTAAGATTCTGGCTTGGGTGACATCCTAGTTCCTACCAGGAGAAAAATAAATATGAGACCAGTAATAACAACATGCATATAAGCCATGTGTCCCCAAATTTGGCTTATGACCCAGGAGCAATGCCAACTCACCCTTGTTTCTCCTATGCCCCACTAAAGCCACGAGGAGCAAAGGAGGGTGGTTTTCTAGGTAGAGACCCTGAGAGGGCTGCTGGTGAAAGAAGAGTTAGAACTCCTTGGGCACTCCCACCCCTTTTCCTCTCTTGAGAGCAGTGCAAAAATGGGTCCTATTTGATCATGGAAAAATCCCAAAGCCCCGGGAAGGTGACTCTCTGAGATTAGAGCAGAGCCCATGATGCCCACCCCACTCCTGACTGTAAGTCTGAACTGGAAAGTGGGCCCTGCCTCTGAATCTAGCTGGACCCCTCTTAGTCATGTGAGCCAAGAGACCTTCAAATCAGAGGGTTGATCTTTTCCCTCTCTCAAATTCTCTTTCTCCCTCTTCTACTCCTCTCTCTCCTTTTAGACACAGATGAAAACCTAGAGAAGAGGCAGAAATGGAGCCTTGTGGTCAAATTTCTGATTGCTGTCACTCTGTTGTTCAGTGGAATCGCTATTACAGTGTTTGTCGTTTTTGAAGTTCCATGTCCTGTAAGTTTGCTGATGTGTTGGGTCCTTGGGCTTGATCTATAAAAATCTCCAGATAATAAGAAAAACATAGACTTTGGAGTTTGGACAGACCTACCACTCATCTCAAACTCACTAGCTGAGTGGCTTTGAGAAAGTTGCTTGACTTGTCCAACCTCAGTTGTCTCATCTTTACAATGGGACTAATGATATTTGCCTCTTATGGTGGTTATGAAGGTTAATTGAGACCATGTGTGAAAGGAGGTCCTTGCTAAATGTGAGTTCCTTTCCTTTGCTGTACTTGTACATTCTCTAGGGAGGATAGAGCCAATAGAACAGAATAGTTTCTTTAGAAGAGATAATTTTCTTTAAATGGCCCGACATGAGGTTTGGAAGATAATCAAATGCATACCAGCCACCTAAAGTTAATACCAGTCATTTTTCTCCCCTCAGTGTCAATGCCTAAGAACCAGAGAACTATGCCAATGCCGGCGATTGTGGGAAAGGCGAAGGAAGGAAGGTCAACAACCTGAGGCAGCTGAATCCCAGCCTCACTCTCAGCCAGAGAAGGAAAGTGTTCTCTGTATGGTTTGTGCATTTGCTTGGAGAAAATGGGGCTAACATATAAGTGCTGGGAGACAGGAAGCTACTTCTGTTACGAAGCAAATGTGGTTAATTGTTTTATGTGTCAGGAAATAGGTAGGTATTTGTAATGCTATTTTCTTAACATTAGTCCAGCCATAACATAGTAGGGTACATACTAAAAATACAGATTTCTGGGCCCCAGATATAATGAATCAGCAGAATGAATCAGGAATTTTTAACATGCTCCCTATTTAGAGGTGAATTTACTGTAAAATTAATGATGCTTAAGCTTCAGGAACCATGGGACCTTGTATCCAATTTTGTATTTTGAAAATTATATCATTTTTTAAAAATGTTTTATTGATTTCATTTTTTTTTTTGTTAATCTTCACCTGAGGAAATTTTTCCATTGATTTTTAGAGAGTGGAAGGAAAGGGGAGAGACAGAAAGAGAGAAACACTGATGATGTGAGAGAGACACATCAATTCGTTGCCTCCCACATGCACCCTGACCAGGGCAGGGGATGGAGCCTACAACTGAGGTACGTGCCCTTGACCAGAGTGGAACCCCAGACCTTTCAGTCTGAGGGCTGGCATTCTATCCACTGAGCCAAACTGTCTAGGGCTTTATTGATTTCAGAGAGAGGAAGAGAGAAATAGAAATATCAATGATTAGAGAGAATCACCTATCAGTATGCCCCTTACTGGGATGGATCTCACAACCCATGCATGTGCCCTGACTGGGAAACCAATTGTGACCTCCTAGCTCATGGGTTAAAAGCTCAATCACTGAACCACTCCTGCTGGGCTGTTTTCTTTTTCTTAAGAAAAGCTCCCCCAAACCTATAAGAGCTTCAGAGACCACAACTATATGTCCATCCCTGCCCTTAGGTAACTCTTACATACACCAACGTTTAGGAACCACTATACTTGAACAGTTTGATTTTTGGCAAAACAGTTTTTTTCCTCCCTACCCTTGGGTTTCCTGACAGGATTATAAAAGCACATTGCCCTTTGGTGTCTAAAACGGACACTACCCCACTGGTTCAGCACAGCTGCTTTAAGTCCAGTTTCCCCATGAAGAGTGGCTTCAGCCTTTGAATATAAGAAATTGATGGGTACCTTCTCTACATCATCTATAAAACAAAGAGACTAGGTCTCCAATACTTTTTAAATTAAAAATGGTACCCACTTTTGTAGAATTATAGCGTTAAGAATGGGTCTCAAAAATTATAGTGTCCAGGATGGTACACATGCTGCTACCCTTTAATTCTGTGTTGGCTGCACATATCAATAATCAACCATACTGCAACTAGAAAATTTAAGTTCTGGAAATCTAATGCATAGAATAGTGAGTACATTCAATAATACTGTATTATGTACTTCAAAATTGCTAAGAGACTAGATCTTAAATGTTCTCACCATAAGAAAGAAAAGATAATTATATTTCGTGATAGAGGTGTTAGCTAAAACTACATTAGTAATCATATTACAATATATAAATATGTCAAATCAACACATTGTACACCTTAAACTTACACAATATTATATGTCAATTATATCTCAATATTTTTTATTATTTTTAAAAATATATTTTATTGACTTTTTACAGAGAGGAAGGGAGAGGGATAGAGAGCCAGAAACATCAATGAGAGAGAAACATCGATCAGCAGCCTCCTGCACACCCCCCACATGGGAAGTGCCCACAACTAAGGTACATGCCCTTGACGGGAATCGAACCTGGGACCCTTGAGTCCGCAGGCCAATGCTCTATCCACTGAGCCAAACCGGTTTCGGCTATATTTCAATATTTAAAAAATCAAGCAAAGCACTCTTTCCACCCAGGAATGGTATCAGAATCTTTCTTATCACATTGCATCAGATACTCAATGCCAACTTGTTTGTCATCTCTGGTTTAGGTTAATATTTTTCATAATTTTGTTTTTTCTAATATTGGATGATGAGCTCATGTAAATTAGTATGATTTTATCATCTGGTGTATTTTTAGTCCTTTACTCCAATCTACATTATCATTTCTACTGAATATTAGAAAAAACAGGTCTGAAGGGGACTATAAAGTTTAGTTTAGAATTACAGGAAACCATGAAGCAGCAACTCTGAATTTTTCCCATGAACAAAATAAGCTGATAAATAATAAATAAATTAATAAAAATAGTAGTAAGTAATTTTATACAAATTGCCTTATTTGAGCCACATAAAAATCATGGGATGTAGCTAGAGCAGAAATATACATTTTGGTTGATACTTAAATTGAGGCCCAGAGAGGTTATGTGACTTGGCCAAGGTCACACAGGTGGTAGAAACAGAACTGAAGTCCAGGTCTTTTAATTCCTATACTGGATTTACTGGCTTATTCATCTATTCCATAAAATTTTACTGAAAGTGCCAATTTTTCTTCTTTCTTCCCACCTTCCAGAGGCTTACAGTCTATATTCATATCAGGTTAGCATTTATAAAGTACATACAAAATCAGATGGGGCATGGAGTCAGGTGTAGTGAGAATGGAAAAGGATTAGTAAAAAATATTTGGTCCACTTAGACCTAGGTCTCTGCTGCTTTTCCAACAGAGTGAGATTGTATGGGCCTGATTCAAGGAATGAAGTAGAATCATTGTGCATCTGGGATTCAAAGTGGCTGCAGACTGAGGGCCTTTTCCATCCAAGGCAAATAGGTCAAGCAAGGGGTAGATGGGCTCTTTGCTGGTAGGTTATAGAGTCCAATAAATTGTAGGTTTTCATACTAAGTGCACCTTGCAGATACTTTCTCTGTGTAAGCACAATAACTTTCCCTAGAATTATCGGGAAGCAAAGAGGCAAAAAGATGTGTACTTGGAATTATACAAGGTTTTATACTTAGCTATTTTTTAGCAGTATATAAAGAAATACTCACTTGCATCCTTCTTTATCTTTCCTATTTTCTTTCAATCTCTAGGTTGGACAAAATGTTCCCAACTCAAACTCAAAGAAAGCTGCCGAGATCACTGTTATCCACCAGACATACTTCTGAGAAGTTCTGTTCTGTCTCACACACTGCATGATGGATACTATACTGTCTTCCCCCTATTATTAATCAAGACTAGAGGCCCAATGCACGAAGATTCATGCAAGAATAGGCCTTCCTTCCCCTGGCTGCCGGCACCGCCTTCACTCCGGCCAGAGCCACCTTCCGCCTCTCACCTTGTCGTGTCAATTAGCATATTCCCTCATTATTGGCTGTGGGCGCCACCATATTTTGTTGCAGATTTATGGTCAATTTGCATATTCTGTCTTTATTAGATAGGATGGGCAGATTCTTGCCATTTCTGCACTCGTATCTTCAGCAGGAACATTGCAATCAAACAGTAATGCCAGGCCAATGAAGGGGGAGCCTGGGCTTATCAATCAATTACCCTCATGCCACTGGTACTGACTGATTCACAAGCCTCTGAGATTCACTTTGTACTTCCACAAAAAGTGGGTATCTTCTCATCCCATCAAATGAAAACAGGAAGTCTTCCCTCGAAGGACTGTGAATGGACCTATTGCTCTTTGACAAAAGGTTTAAACAGCCTCCAAGGAATGGCGAAGAGCAGCCACAAGTGTGGCACAGTTCACCAACTCCTCTGTTATCTTCACGGCTGACTTCATGCTCACTGGCTCTCAACTGGCTTAGGGTGGTGGTCCTGTTTTCCCAAGGCTTTATGATTTAGCCTCTGCCACCACAAGTAGCTATGAACACACTGGTGAAGGGAATGTGAATTTAAGCATTCCAAGGTGCTTAGAGACCCAGATGAGGTCTCTTGATAATCCAGAGTTCCTAAAGTGGCCCTGATATTGTACCCTACCAGAAGAGTGAGCTGTGTATATTCTGAACAAGGACATGAGAGCAAAATGATTATCATGATCTTTCTCAAAGAGGTACAGCTATAAGTCAAGTCTGACCTGCTTAAGTAAGAGTTTGGTAAGAAAGTGGAAAGAGATTATGCTAAAGCAGTATTTAGGTAAAAAGGGAATGGTGGGGGCAGATAAAACTGTTATCCTGCCTTTTTTATAAAAGGCTGAAACCATTCCATTTTGTTGTGGTGAAATATGCCTGTTTCTAAATAATTATTTTCTTAGTTCTCTGATAAAAACCATATACTAATTGTAATTTTCTTTTACTTCAAGTATTGTCCAAAAAATAATGATTCTCAAAACTTACTATAAACCCTGAGTTAATATTCAAGCCAAGTCTGGAAGAGATGGAACAGAAATAAAGCATGGATGATGGTAGTTTTCAAGGAAGCTCTAGAAACCCTCTAGGCATCCTAAAGTTCCATCGAGCCTTGAAAACATAGCAGGTGAAGACAACAGAGCAGTGGGGCTTGCACTTGGATAAATGAGTATATGATTTGCACCCTTCCACTGATTCACATCACCTCCAGTTTATCCTGCCACCTATGGTTCAGTATGACCATGAAATAGGAAAAACAAAACTTGTTCCTTCCCAAGACCATGAAGGAGGATGATTAGAAGCATTCTATACTTAGAAGGTCTTGGTCTAGAATTGATACCTACATTCATCCCCACCCTCCCAGCCTCATCCACCACAGATGTCCTTTAATCCAGAAACATGAGACTTATCAGGAGATAAAACATGGGGCAAAGTCTGCATCCATTAATGCTTCTGCGAGAGTATAATTTGAATAACGTTTATAGTGACTTTCTTTAAAGAAATTCACTGATGGGATCAAAATAATTTATTTTGCTTTAGAGACAACCTGTTTCCCCTGACAAAGCAAGGTCCCTCTGAGGATTTTCTGACTCCCTAATCGGTAATCATTTAGAATCCCATATTCTCTTAACAGTGGAGATCTTTGAAAACTAAGAAATGGATGAGAAAAATAGCAGAAGGGAGGGGAGCTTGGGATGGGCACCTCAGTCTGCAGATCACTTCACAGCAGGACACAATTCTCCCTGTCACCACTATAGAGTAGGCTATAGTCTCAACTTGATAAAACACTCTTTGGGTGGAGTGCCAATTATTCCTCTGGGAAGTGACTAGTTGGCAAGATTTTTATTTCAAATTCTTTCTTATTAAGTTACCACCTTTTGTTTTTCAATTATTAAGTACATTCTCATTACAACAATGTTTAGAAAATACTGGAAAATCTAAAAGTAAAAATATTATAACTAATCCTTCCTCCTAAAGATAAGCACTGTTAGTACTTTGATGTACCTCTTTATAGACATTATAAATATATATATCCTTATACATAAAAAGACACGTTACACAAATAACATCATACTCTTCATACCATTTTAAAGTTGCCATCTCTGTTTTGGCTAGCATATTACTGCTATATTCCAGTCAAGTCTTAGAAAGGACTGGAAGTCATTCCACCTTTTCTAAGGGTCTAAATCACCCAAATACTTTTTTAATCCTCACCAGAGGATATGTTTTTCATTGATTCTGGAGAGAGTGGAACAGAGAGGGAGAGGGAGAGCAAAAGGAAGAGGGAGGGCGGAAGAGTGAGAGAAGGAGAGAAAGAGCAATATGAAAAAGATACATACATTGATGAGTTGCCTCCTGGACATGCACTGACTGGGGACTGAACCCAAAACCTGGGTATGTGCCCTGACCGGGAATTGAACCCACAACCCTAACCAACTGAGCCACACCAGCCAGGGCACCCCAATACTTTTTGATAGATGCAAAGATTATGGTAGGAAGTTGCTTAGGGCAGAGAAGGCACATGAACAGAAATTCCCAATTTAAACTTTTGAAGGTATTGCTGAATGACATTAATAATTGTATGTGTGCCCTGACCGGTTTGGCTCAGTGGATAGAACGTCGGCCTTCGGACTCAAGGGTCCCAGGTTCGATTCTGGTCAAGGGCATGTACCTTGGTTTCGGGCACATCCCCGGTGGGGAGTGTGCAGGAGGCAGCTGATCGATGTTTCTCTCTCATCGATGTTTGTAACTCTCTATCCCTCTCCCTTCCTCTCTGTAAAAAATCAATAAAATATATTTAAAAAAAAATAATTGTATGTGTATGTGTGTTAAAGCACGACTTATTCAATATAAACTTAAAAAATATACAATTTTGTATGTTTTGCCATTTCTTCATTTTGTAGATACACCTGTGTTCTCGAAAAATCAACATGACTGAGGACTAGGCCATTAGGGTCCCTTCTTTTCTGTACACCCAGGCTAGTGCAAGAGGTTACTTATCACAGAGAGGCTTAAAAGGTGGCGCTAGCCCTAATGGTTCTTCCCCTACTCCCATCTTGGTTTTGAGCCTCTTTAAACACCTTCCAGCAGATTCTGACCTAGAGCACTTTTCCTACGTGTATGTCCAGAACTAGCCATTTTCCAAGGAAGACTTGCTATATGTACTTATGGCTAGGGGCTAGGAACCCCCTTTTTTTTTTTTTTTTTGTCCTGCACAGGTTGACAGTCTTATGGCTCCTCCTCCCCTCACACTCTGATCCTCCACACCTCCTCTCCCACTCTCAGAAAGGATTTCATTTTAGAGATCATACAATGGCCCCCATGTTGCCTTTAGTTGCCATTTATCTTTTTACGTATACTTCCTAGTTTGTATCCTTGAAGGTTGTAGTGTAGTCTCTACATCTACATTTGTATATCTCTATATTACTCTGTAGCCAACAAAGCACTATGTTCATAGTAGATATTCAGAAAATGTTGGTAACATCATACTACTAAATGGATAGCTGAGGATATCATACCTGACTTTCTAGGAGAAAATGAAGTAACTTTTATTTTACATCAAAGCTGCTATTGGTTAACCAGGTGGATGCAAATCAATGAAAGGCCATCCTGTAATTGTTGGTAACACTTGAATTCATCTCTCTAGATTTACATGCTTTTCCCTTTGATATTTTAAATGTTTTATTTTTAATTTTTATTTTTTAATCCTTACCCGAAGATACGTTTTATTGACTTTAGAGAGGAAGGGAGAGAAAGACACATCCATCAGTTGCCTCCTGCATGCACTGACTGGGGATCGAATTTGCCAACTTTTGGTGTACGAAATGATGCTTCAGCCAACTGAGCCACCCAGCCTGGGCTTCTCTCATATTTCTTTATCTCATCTTTCTCTTTTTGCTCTGTATTCTAACACTTTTCCTTTCCTTCTTTTTCTTTCCCTTATTCAGTGACCTGACTTGCCAGTCACCCAATACTAAAAATTTCCCTTAATTTTCACTCCCAGAGGATTTAGATCCATGTCTATACTTAAGTTTCAGCCCCCAAAGCCTTTTTTCTCCTACCTAAGCCTGCTTCACATGCTACAGTGAAACAACTAGTGCACTTTGAGCTGTTATTTACCAACTTTCACCAAACTCTTGTGAATTTGCGCCACCCAGTGGCTGGAGTTGCCAACTTCATCCTCTGAAAAAAGCAGTGGGCAAAAATAACAAATGAGAAAGAAGTTATATGTGCCCTAAATGATGGCTATAAGTGCCCCAATTCACAACAGCCGAATTTTGTCCTATTTTAAGTTATTTTCTAAAACTTAAAATAGGATGGAGAAAGACATGTTCAGAGATATAGTGTCAGGGTCTCCCCAAAATAAGATGATACCCAGAAGACTCCTTTAGCATTTATTCAGGTCACTACTGCTCCTTACTGCACCAAAAATGAATAAATAGTGCAGACTACAGGGTAAAGTTCTAACTGCCCTCTAGAAGAATCAAATATTCAACAGAAGAGACACTGACTTTTAAGACATAAGCTATATACAACACAATAATATCATAGCAATTTAACTTATTTCTTCTACAATAAATTTTCTTAGACATGTTTATGTCTAGGACATATGCCAAGGAGTAGACTTCATTGTTCAACTTTGCTAAACGCATATTGTTTTCCAATGCCCCAGCGGTAAAGAGAGTCTCTATTATGCCACACCCTAACTTGGAAATCTCAGACTAAAATTTTTGCCAATCTGATGGCTATAAAGCATGTAGTATATTGTTGTTGTTGTTATGTGCATTTTCCCTTATTCAGTGACCTGACTTGCCAGTCACCCAATAATAAGTGAAGTTGAGCATCTTTCCATGTATTTATTTGCTTCAAGTTTTCTCTTGCTTGCTTATAACCTCTCCCTTTTTTTTTCTACTGGGTGATTAGTGTTTTTTTTAAATTGAGTTGTACAGTATTGTATTCCTGACTATACAGTAGGCCCTCTGAATCTGTGGGTTCTACATCCACAGATTCAACCAACTGTGGATAGAAATTTTTTTTCAATGTTACGTTGTTGCTGACATGTATCATGTTGTTAGTTCTGTTTTGTGGGATTTTTAGACGTACCTGTCAATAGCTTTTTAAATGCAGCCATAGAAGGCAATATGAAAATAGATTCTTGGAGGCAATGGGACTCGCAAAGCTTCAGAGCCAGACAGTTGCTTATTTATGGGTATATTTGCATATTAAGGAATATTACATTAGAAATACATTGTAGACTGCAACATGTTTCACAAAGGATTAGTATTCAGTACTATAGTAGTCTCTTTTATCCATGTAAGATGTGTTCCAAGACCCTCAGTGGATGCCTGAAACCGAAGACAGTACCAAACCCTATATATACACTACGTTTTTTCCTATACATGCATACCTATGACAAATTTTAATTTATAGATTATGTACAGTAAGAGGTTAACAACAACTAGTAATAAAATAGAACAATTATAACAATACACTGTAATAAAAGTTATGTCAATGTGATGTCTCTCTCCTCCCCATCCCAACCTGGGATAAGCTGGACAAACGGATGATTCATGTCCCAGGAGGGACAGAGGATATGGGGCAAGCTTTCATTATGGCATGCAATTTAAAACATGAACTGTTTATTTCTGGAATTTTCCATGTAATATGTTCAGGCCATGATTGATCACTGGTAACTGAAACCATGGAAAGCAAAACCACAGATAAGGAGGCACTGATGTAATATTCTGTATTTCTCAGGAGCCATTTGATTTTCCTTAAAAAATGTTACATATCTCTGCTGGGATCCGTTACCTTCTAAGATTGTATAAAGTGTGGTTAGAGGTTGGGAGTAGAAGTTTGAATCTCTACTATGCTACCTGCTCACCCTCTATGGCCATCAGTTTCTACATCAGAAAAATGGGAGTAACAATACCTTCCTTAAAAGGTTTTTAAGGTCTAAAATAAGAAAATATATACACAGAGCTTTGAGCAGTGGCTATTTTCAGTACCAAGTAGGGAGGAGAACCCTGCAGTGCCATTTTGAAGAGTGCGAACCCGGAGAAAGAATATCTGCCAACAAAGGCTCCTTGTGATTAATTGGGCCCAAATTCATAACCAGAATCTAACAGCCACTGATTACAGAAGGCTCTCACACATACTGCATGTCAGGGGAAAGCCATAGACCAGTGATGGGCAACCTTTTGAGCTTGGTGTGTCAAACTTCGCCAAAAAACTGAGCATAACTCGGGTAGCATGTCACTTTGAGGAAAAAACATTATATCACAAATGTTTCATCCTCAGGAGCAGTAAATGTTTCATCCTCGGCATGCGGCCGCCTCAGCGGCCGTGTGTCATCAGAAATGGCTACGCGTGTCAGTGCTGACACGCGTGTCATAGGTTCACCATCACTGCCACAGACTGAGCTGCCAAGCTTCCTGCACTGTGCTCCTGCCCTCACTTCATAAAGAAACTCCTGGTATTGTATTTGGACCAATGGGACTAAGACCTTCCCGTCCAATGGAGCTGTGCAGCCACATCCTCATTTGCATAAGTTACTAACCAATCAGAGCAGCTCCACAACAACCAACCAGACTGTGTGAGCTGGCCAAACAGAATGTGTGAGCAGGCCAAACAGAACAGTGCAATTTGGAACAAAACTGTGTGACATTGGAGTCCTCATTTGCATAGAAATGGACCAATCAGGGACAGAGACAAGAACTTCCTTCTATATAAGCCAGCCTCCCCTCTGTTAGGATGGAGTGCACTTTCTGCTGCATTTCCCCAGCTTGCCACTGTAAAGCTTGAACTGCAACATTAGAGCTGTAACACTTGGCAACACTAGACCTGTAATATAGGCTACTTTGCTACTTCATTTGAGCAGCTTAGCTTGAGCTGCTTCACTTGAGCTGATTCACTGGAAACCCTTCACTCAAAGTTTCTCCCTTCACCACACCCCAGACTGGGAACTGTTAGCACAGAATAGGTAGTAGTGAAGTGTGCTTAACAATAGTTTTATCTGTGTATGTGAACAGGTGATTAAATAGAAAAAGGTTTCAGAGAAAACTGTTGTCCTTGCCATGATTATAGATTCTAGAAAAGTAATAAAGTGAGCAAACACCAGAAAATGTGTTTGGCAGTGTAAAAATAACCAATTACAGTAATTTATGTAAATAGCTTAGCATTTAAGGTCTAATTATCATGCAGCACAACAATTACACATATCATTAAATATGCATCAGATTAACCTTGTTAGTTTTGATTATAATAGTTAAAGAACTTGCTCTGTACTGTGAGGAACAGTCTTATAGTTAATTGATCATAATACATAAGTCTGTTCACTATTTACATTAATTAAATGGGACAGAGCTCCTGAGTTTGTTCTGCATTCAAGGTAAGTCAGGATTAATTGTCCTTGATTACAACTATGCATTTGCCCCATGACCTGTCAGATAATGTACACTCCCTTACTTTTTTGTTTTGTTTCATTGATTTTTACTGTTTACTAGAGGCCCGATGCATTTTTACCGTTTACTAGAGGCCCGATGCACAAAATTCATTCAAGCTGCCTCAGCCCCCCACCACTGCAGCTTTGTCCAGAAGGTCATCTGGAAGGATGTCTGGAGGGACATCTGGTCTAATTAGCATATTATCTGTGGTTAGCATATTACGCTTTTATTATCATAGATAGACAGGAAGGGAGAGGGGAAGAGAGAAACATCAATGTGAGAGTGTAACATCAATCGGCTGCCTCTGACATATCCCCAGCCCACAACCTGGGCATATGCCCCAACCAGGAATTGAACCAGCAACCCTTCAGTGCACAGGAGGGTGCCCAACCAAGTGAGCCATACTGGCCAGGGCCCACTCTAATAGTTTTGCAGTGGAAAAAGTACTAAAGAAGCAGGGAGCAAAAGAAATTCTGTTTCATTGCTTCATGTTCTGTTCTGGATATGTTTATTGATTTTAGAGAGAGGAAAGGGGAGAGAGAAACATTGATGGTGCCTCCTGTACAAGCCCCAACTGGTGAACAAACCCACAACCCACAATCTAGAACAACTCCTAAACAAGCCCCAGGGTTATTTCATGGAGCATTTATAGAATTAAAATTGCCATTATAATTTACTAGAGTCCGGGACCCCTCGGGGGATGTCCACCTGCCGGCTTAGGCCCGCTCCCTTGGACCCGCTCCCTTGGGGGATATCCACCTTCCGGCTTAGGCCTTGGATTGGGCCTAAGCTGCAGGCATACATCCTTAGCACTGCCGAGGAGGCGGGAGAGGCTCCCGCCACCGCTGCTGTGCTCGCAGCTGTCAGCCCAGCTTGTGGCTGAGCTGAGCTCCCCCTGTGGGAGCAAACGGACCACCAGGGGGCAGCTCCTGCGTTGAGTGTCTGCCCCCTGGTGGTCAGTGCACGTCATAGTGACCTGTTGTTCCCAGTCGTTCGGCCTTTAGGGTCAATTTGCATATTACCCTTTTATTATATAGGATCTGTCTACCACCATGAATTAGGTACTATATACACATCATCATAAAACTCTTATTAAGTATTCTATTTTTCATTTTACATATGAGAAAAGAGGCACAGATAATAACTTGCTTAAATTCTTAAAGGTAGTAAAAGCTGGTGACAGGATTCAAATTAAGGAAAGTTTTAAAGTCATGCTTTTTAAATTATATTAAACTGTGTCAGGTTCATTACAAATCACAATTCAAACATTAGGCACCTGTTGGTTGCAAAGAATATAAACTGCCTGTCATTGAATGATGCAAAATATTTTCGGAGCCTGTTTGGCAGTCAAAAGGTGGAGGCCTGTATAGTAGGCTGAAAAGTATGTAGCTAGGCTGCTAAGTAGGCATTTTAAAGTTTTCCGATAAACGGAAGTTACACAGCAACAATACATTTCTAGTTTTCCTAACTTTTTGGATTCTACTCAAAGCCTGGTGAATCATGACACTGATATCCTGCACTTTTTGTAGATCAAAAGCAGTTAGTGAGCCCTACCCGGTTTGGCTCAGTGGATAGAGTGCTGGCCTGCTGACTGAAGGTTCCCTGGTTCAGTTCCAGTCAGGGGCACATGCCTGGGTTGCGGGCTCGGTCCCCAGTGCGGAGAGTGCAGGAGGCAGCCGATTAGTCATTCTCTCACATCATTGATGTTTCTATCTCACTCTCTCCCTCTCCCTTCCTCAATGAAATCAATAAAAATATTTTTTTAAAAATTAAAAAAAGTGATATATTAAAAAAAAAAAAGCAGTCAGTGAGATAGGAAGAGGCAGAAGAAATGGGGTAGCAAAGGTTTAAATTCATGAAAACTCTGTGTAATGGCCATAGCATTATGTAAATCTTGATTCCTGCTAACTTCCTTTTTAACTAGTCAGAGGAAGTTTATTAGTTACACTTGGACAGATCTGCTTCTTCTTTTCTAGCCCCAAAGAGCCGAACCCAATCCCGAAGGATGGGGCCTAGCCCCAAAGAGCTAAGCCTAGCCCCTAAGTAATACCTATTCTCCCAGCAGGCCCAAGGAACCCAGCCTCAGTGTGTCAGGGTGATTTCCACAAGCACTTCTTCCTTGAGAGTCAGCTGCCCTTTCAACCTATGTCTCCTAGGACAAGTATGCTCACTCAAGGGTCTTTTCCTGTAAGGCAATCTTGTGGAGACAGGGGCTTCCCCATAACCTGGGTCAATTTGATTTTTAAAAAAACATATTTTATTGATTTTTTTACAGAGAGGAAGGGAGAGGGATAGAGAGTCAGAAACATCGATCAGCTGCCTCCTGCACACTCCCTACTGGGGATGTGCCCTCAACCAAGGTACATGCCCTTGACCGGAATCGAACCTGGGACCTTTCCAGTCTGCAGGCCGACGCTCTATCCACTGAGCCAAACCAGTTCCGGCTCAATTTGATTTTAATGGACCTAACCTGGAATACCCCAGACAAGGTCTAAGAGGCAAATCTAGTCCCAAAGGGCTGACAACTAGTTCCTAAGAGTTGAGCCTAGCCCCGAAGACCTGATCCCACACCAGGACAGCAAAACCACTTCCAAAGGGCAGAACATCTCCCAGAAAAGCTGAGCCCAGACCCAAACAGCTGTAGCCAGTCCAGAAGGGCGGGGCCGAGCCCTGAAGAGCCAAGCCTAGCCCTAAGCAATACCTATTCTTCGAGCAGGCCCAGGGAACTCAGCCTCAGTGTGTCAGGGCGATTTCCACAGGCATCTCTGGACAGCTATGGTTTTAATTCTAGTTGTGCTACCTAATAACATTGCTTGGTGTTCTGTTCTGGAAACCTACCTATTTCTAGTTGACAATTACTGATTTAAATAATGACAAAATTCTAATGCTGAGCACTAGCCAATCTAACCTAGAACAACTTTTTTTTTTTTTTTTAAATCTTCACCGAAGGATATAGTTGTGGTTTTTTTTTTTTTTTTGGTGTTTTTTAAAATATATTTTATTAATTTTTTACAGAGAGAAAGGGAGAAGGGTAGAGAGTTAGAAACATCGATCAGCTGCCTCCTGCACACCCCCTACTGGGTATGTGCCCGCAACCAAGGTACATGCCCTTGACCAGAATCGAACCTGGGACCCTTGAGTCTGCAAGCCAATGCTCTATCCACTGAGCCAAACCAGTTAGGGCCACCGAAGGATATATTTATCGTGTAAGGGATTTTACCTCTTTGAGACCCATTTTTCCTTATCTGTAAAGTAGGTTGCAGCAGGGCTCTTGTGCAGAAAAAATTTCCCCCTCTGGTTCACCTTCGAGATCTTTAGGACCCTCCTACTTATGCAGAAGCATCCCCAGCCAGGTCTCACTGTGTGGAGAGATGGCTATAGGTAAACCTTACATTTCTTTAGGTAAATTAGCAGAGGTGTCTCAACCCTTCCCCTGCAGACTGGTCATAGTTTGGGTGGATCAAATTAAATAAGCACTTTAGGGACCTCCTGGAAGGAAAAGGATTCTCTAATTCTTTTGACTAGGGTGGCCACAAAGAGACAAAGACAGAGAGGCATAGAGTGATGGGGGGTGTGGGCAGGAAGGATGGCAATGCTCCTGATGCAAGAGGCAGTGACAGAGGCTAAGGAGGAACCAATCCTGAATTAGGCCTTGAGAACTTACATCCTGGAGGCTCAGGCCTTTTGTGGGGTGAAGCCCTCTCTACTGAGTGCATCACAGAAAGACTCCGTGACTTGAAAGAGCCTTTGTAATTGGCAAAGGGCTCGGCCCCAGGACCGGAATCTCTGGCTAATTTACATTGACTGGGTATATCTCAGAGTTTAAAGGGGAGGAAGTTGAAACCTAGAAGGCATAGCTAGACTTTTAGACTTTCTGTTTTTATCTCTTTGTATACAAAACTATAAAGAGCCACCTCAGCTCTGGCAGGTGTTTCTCTTTGGTTAGAGCATCAGCTCATGCACCAAAGGGTGGAGGGGTTGATTCCTGATCAAGGGCACACTGATAGGGATGCGTGCGGGAGACTAACGATGGATGTGTCTCTCTCTTTCTTTCTCTCCCCCCTCCTCCCTCCCTTCCACTCTCTCTAAAAATCAGTGAGGATTATCAACAACAACAAATAAAACACAAAAAGCCACCTCAGTTTATAGGAAGAACATTAGATGAAATAAAGTTTATAAAGTCTTTCAGCACTCTGGCCATAGTTAGTACTAAAAATGGTAGAGAATCATTTGCATAGGGAGGAAGGGAAGCTCAGAAACTACACTTTTGATTCCAATCACTGAAGCTTAGTCATTGAAGAGTTGTTGGGATATTCTGGACTTAGTCAATGGCAGTCACATCACAGAGCCTGACAGTATGATACAATTTTCCTTGTTGGGTTTCAAAGTCAATTTCCTAAATTAGTTACGAGTAAAAGGGCTTGGAGAATGTGCTAAGTCCTAAAGTTCAGTTTTCCACAATATTAGCCCAACATGAACTAATCTTGAATATTATTAAATTTCAACTTAAAAAGGATAAAAGGTGTTTGTTTTTTCAGATTCCTTTATACACGTTTAGTGAGGGGAACAAGACAGTTCTCTCTGCTATGCCAGGTTAAATACAAGCTGCACTGGAAGCACGTAAAGGGTCTACTTAACTCAGACTTGGGGCCAGGAGAGGCGTTCCTGAGGAAGTGATGTTTAAGTTGAAGTGGAGGTACCTTGGCAAAGGAAGCCTGGAAGGAACAGAGTGCATAAGAGAAAGCTGAGGTGCTTCCGTCCGGCTGGAGAATGAAATGTGAGATGGGGCAGTGATGACACAGAAATAGGAAGACCATATAATTTATTGTACAAACTGAGACACCTAACCCTAACCTTAACCCTAGCCCCTAAACCCCTAACCCTGACCCTTCAAACAGTGACCATATAATTTATTGTACAAACTGAGACACTTCTGAGAGTGAAATGAGACAATATCACTAATTATATGGGGACAATAGTAGGAGTAAACCAGGACTGTCCTGAGCAAATTGGAACTTACAGTCACCCTACTTGTAAGCCATGTTCAGGTGCTTGAACCTCCAGTGAAAGCAAAGATGGGATATCTTCTCTGTTTACCTTATACATTTTGCCTGAGTGACTTCATCCATACCTTTGCCTTTACTCGCTCATTTCACAAATATTCGTCCAGGATGCACTTCTGGGCACTGAGGTTACAAAGAAGAAAAGACACAGTGTCTGTGCTCAAGCTCTGTCTAAAGAAGACACATATCCAAAGAAACAATTCTAACACAATTATACAATTTTAGTCCTGGCCTCTCCTCTGAGCTCTAAACTCATATTTGTCATTTTCACTCAGGTTAGTACAAAACACAGATTTGAAAAAGAACTTTTATTTTCCTCCAAATCTCTGTTCCTTATCAGTGCTATCGTTCTCACTGTGCATTTCCATTTCTCCATATCTTTCTTAAGCACAATGTCTAAACGGGGGCTTAGAATTCTAATGAGGGCCTAACATCAATCAAAGAGGAAGGGTAATTTTCGGGTGTTTAAATGCAATGTTTTTAATGAATAGATCCCAGTATTATGTGGGACTATTTTTCCACAACTGTACATTAATAATTCATATTCAAGTTGTTGACAACCATGATGTCCAGATCTGGATATATGCCCTAGCCCAGTGGTCGGCAAACTCATTAGTCAACAGAGCCAAATATCAACAGTACAACGGCTGAAATTTCTTTTGCGAGCCAAATTTTTTAAACTTAAACTTCTTCTAACGCCACTTCTTCAGAAATAGACTCGCCCAAGGCTGTGGAATTTTGTGGAAGAGCCACACTCAAGGGGCCAAAGAGCCGCACGTGGCTCGAGAGCCGCGGTTTGCTGACCACGGCCCTAGCCAGTTGAGGTGAAAAAGACATGAAGGTAAGTCCTAAGTGTTGGACCCTATCTCCTCTTTGTGGAGAATGTGAGAGCGGTTGTAAAGGTATAGGTGAAATACCAATGTTAATAAACTATCTGTTGAACAATTGCTGTGTAAAAGGGCAATTCATGCTTTAAAGGGCATTTTTAATGTTTCCACCATCTATTCTCCACACCGCTTCCAGAGAAATCCTTTTAAAGCAAATCTGATTACTTCTGGGCTTTCAACCCTTCCATTGTATTCTATCATGTCCAATAAAGTCCAACCAAATCCAAAGTCAGATGATACATGATCGGGCTTCTGCCTATGTCCCCACCTTATTTCTCTAATTTGGTGTGCTCCAGCCATATGGTCTCCTTGCTTCTTCTTCAACATGCCAACCAAGCCCCTATCTTAGGGCCATTGCCAATTGCCATTTTTCTTCTCCTAGAATAGATTCCCTCTATAAATCCACATAGCTGCCTCCCTCATTTAATGATTAGATTTCTACCTATGTGCTCTTCCCTAAGAGGCCTTCTTTGTTTATCCTATCTAAAAGAGCATTCCCCACATCCTTCCTAGCCCTTTATCCTGATTTTGTCCCCCTATAAAACTTGACACATCACTGGGCATTATCTTTATTTAGCAATATATTCTGTTACTAGAAGCCCAGTGCATGAATTCTTGCACCAGTGGGGTCCCTTGGCCTGGTCTGAGGGATTGGGTCGAAACCAGTTCTCCAATATCCCCCAAGGGGTCCCAGATTGTGAGAGGGCGCAGGCCAGGCCGAGGGACCCCTCCAGTGCACGATCAGGGCTGGGGAGGGACGTGGGAAGCTGGCCAGCTGAGGAGGGACCACGGGAGGGCTCCAGAGTGTGTCCGGCTTGTCTAGCTCAGTCCCGATCGGCCAGATCCCAGCAGCAAGCTAACCTATAGGTCGGAGCGTCTGCCCCCTAGTGGTCAGTGCACGTCATAATAAGTGGTTGAGCAGCCTTAGCATATCATTAGCATATCACACTTGGATTGGTTGTACGGCTGACCGGACACTTAGCATATTAGGCTTTTATTATATAGATTGCTTATTGTCATCCTCACCCACTATTATAAGAGGCAGACTTTATTTTGTTCACTGCTGAATTTCTAGCACCCAGAACAATGTCTGCTCATTAAATATTTCAGGATACAACAAATGTAAAACGACTCTATATTTATTGATGCACAGGAAAATGTCTGCAAAGTATATAGCAAAATGTTAACTGTTTAACATTCAAGACCTGCTTTTCTTTTTTTTAAATATATTTTATTGATTTTTTACAGAGAGGAAGGGAGAGGGATAGTTAGAAACATTGATGAGAGAGAAACATCAATCAGCCACCTCCTGCACACCCCCTACTGGGGATGTGCCCGCAACCAAGGTACATGCCCTTGACCGGAATCGAACCTGGGACCCTTCAGTCCGCAGGCCGACGCTCTATCCACTGAGCCAAACTGGTTAGGGCTCAAGAGCTGCTTTTCACATTCTTTTTGCTCATGTGAATTTTCTGATTTTTTATTTATTTTTTTTACAATGAACTTGTCTCTTACATACTAAAAAATGAATTAAAAAAGCCTCATAGGCCATGTAAATGACTTCTAAAACAGGTTAGGCAAATTTATGAAAGACAAACTTCTAAATAGATGTACCAGCCTAATGGTTAAGATAGACCACGGTTTGAATCTCCTTGGCCAACCCTTTGTAGCTGTGCGATCCCAAATTATTTATAAACCAGAGTCTAAATGTCTTCACCTGGAAAATGGGGAAAAGAATAGTGCCTCTCACAACGTTGTTTTGGAAGATTAAATGAGCCCATGCAGGTAACCGCCTTTGTACAAGGCCTGGCATGCAATACATACTCGACATAGGGTAGCTATTATAAGAATTAGCAGTAATAAGAGTTAGGACATACCTAGCCCTCAAGATTGACATCAGAGTGGACCACCACATCCTCTCACCATTGCGCCTCAGTCTGGGCCTCTGAAGCCCAAAGGAGGGGCTGGTTCTCTCCAAAGGAGATAACGTCGACTGTCCAGAAGCATCGGAATAAAACGTACCCTGCACACCCCTTACACCATTCAGTCTGGAAAATCCATGAGCAGCACTCCAACACCCGGATTCCGGAGGCGGCCGCGGAGTCCCCGTAGCCTCAGTTTCCTCTGCTGCAACAGGGGTGAGAATGTTAAAAACGCAAAAGCAGGGCAGTGCCGCCCGGCCCGCCTCACGGAGGAGGGCACTCCGGAGGGGATCAATCGTCAGTTCGCCCCGGCGAGCCTCGGGTGACGCGCAACGCACCTCCCGGGAAAAGGGATTACTGGTCGGACTCCAAAGCCAGGCAAGCGGCTCACCCGCGTCCTCCCAGGCCTCTGCCAGAGGGCAGCAGCGGGCTCGCGGAGAGGCCCGGGCGCCGGCCGAGAGCGTGGCAACGGCGCGCAGCACGCGGAGGCCCCGGAGGGAAAGGGGCGGAGACGGCGGGCCGCGAGGGGGCGGGGCGAGCTCGCGCTTGCGCCGCTCGGGAGCGAGCGCGCAGCCCAGGGCGCGCACGTGGCTGGCTGCTCCTCGGCGGGGAGGAGGGGGACTCGGCGAGGTGAGGCGCGGGGCGCTGCGGGACGGCGGCGGCGGGCTCGAGCCCCTCTAGCGGGACGAAAAGGAGGTGAGGACCGCGAGGTGCGATGGGGGGGTCGGGGTCAGGGTGCGGGCCCCGGTGACCGGGAAGACGAGGCACGGGGGGCGGGCGGGAGGCGCCCGGCCACGTCGCGCTGTCGGGGAGGGCGGGGCGGGGCATGGCCCATCAGGCCCCGCCCCTCGGCGAGCCTGGGGTGTCTGCGCGCTGCCTCAGACTCTGCATTCCGGTCTCTGCGGCGCAGCGCGCAGCCAGGCTAACGACAGCCTGTGTGTGTGTCACGCCCCTACCCACGTTTCCCATTGGGTTTCCACGTAGGCCTTACACCTACAGGAGGCACTGAAGCCTCCTTGTTTACAGCTCAGGCTGACTGAGGCTCCGGTAAAATGACCTGCCCAAGGTCCTACAGCTACTAAGGAGCTGAGGGAGGATTTGAACTTTGTCTGCAAAGCTCCACAGCCCGCACCTGTCCTCTGCACCACTCTGGATGCTGCTGTTCGCTTGCCTTCCGTCCTCCCCGTAACGTGTTTGAGTTTGGTAAATGTTGATTTGGAGCCAGCACTCCTCCTTTCATGGGTGTTACTGTCAGAAATGTCTCGTGAGAAGAAGAAAGAAGATTCTGTTTATTGAAATACTAGAGGCCCGATGCATGAAATTCATGCAAGAGTAGGCCGGCCTTCCCCCCCCCCCCCCCCCCTTGCTGGCACTGGCTTCCCTCTGGCACCCAGGACGGGCTTCCCTCACAGCCCCAGCTCTGTCTGGAAGGACGTCCTGTCTAATTAGCATATTATGCTTTTATTACTATAGATGGTTGCTTATGACATCGAGTGTTTATCAGACTGTTTGTACATCCTTACCTTGAACCTCTCTCTCTCAGCCTCTGTTGAAATGGCGCCGCTGTTTGCTACCTGTGAGACAGTGTACAAGTGACAATCTTTCAGGGCCTCCTTTCCTTTGAAACAGCATCGTGCCTCAGAAGGTTCAAAGAAATAATCCACGGACAGTGGTACCACAATAGCTGGCATATGAGAGAAGGTCAATAAATGTTGGTCATTATTGTATTATCAAGTGCATAATACCATACCCCTTGCCAAATTCATTTTTCTTGAAAGACTAACTTTTTCCTGAGACTAAAGCAGAGGGAGGGAGAATTACTCTACCCTGGCCCACCGCAAAAAAAAAAAAGACATTTATTTGTCTATTACATTTGTGTTTACTGGGTTCTTTCTGTGTGCTTGGTACTTTTAAAGCATACAAATTTGTATGGGATGTAGTCCCTGCTTTTATTTCGTCTAAAAATTTGGGGAAATATGCATGCAGAAATAATCCTCACAAAGTAGAATGTGAAAAACACCAGAAAAGAGATAGGTAAAAACTATGAGAGTATAGAAGAAGGAGGGAAGTGGGTGTTTTGTGTTTTTTTTTGTTGTTGTTACTTTTACTCCACAGTGACTTTTAAAAAAATGTTATTTTACCGATTTTAGAGAGAGAGGAAGGGAGAGAGAGAGAGAAACAAACAGAGAGAGAGAGAAACATCATTAGGCTGCCTCCTGCACCCCCCATTCTGGGGATCGAGCCTGAAACCTGGGCATGTGCCCTGACTGGGAATCGAACTGGTGACCTCTTGGTGCATGGGTCGACGACGCTCAACCAGTGACCTACACTGTCTGGGCTATTTTCTTGGCTTAGTGTGAAATATGATTTCATTTTGCCTTTAGGAAGAAACTGTACATTGGACATACCTATTGAATATTTATTCAAAGAGTAAATTACTGAACAAATGTATGTTCTAATACAGTGGTCGGCAAACCACGGCTCGCGAGCCACATGCGGCTCTTTGGCTCCTTGAGTTTTTAGCAAAGGCTAGCTTAGGAGTACCCTAATTAAGTTAATAACAATGTACCTACCTATATAGTTTAAGTTTAAAAAATTTGGCTCTCAAATTTCAGTCGTTGTACTGTTGATATTTGGCTCTGTTGGACTAATGAGTTTGCTGACCACTGTTTTAATAGATAGGATTCCTTGGTTTCTAGCAACAGAACTCATTCAAATTAAAGTATTGGAAAGATAGAGAAATGAGAAAAAAAAAAACTAAAATAGTCGGGCCACCTTTGGAGATGAGGATCTCACCAGCCAGAGCTCATGGAGCAGTATTTGACTAATGAATGTTTGAGCTTCAGCTGCCTTCTGTCCTTGTATGTCTTAGATTCAGATTTCTCTAAGGAAATACAATACCTAATTGCTTTAGCTATTGTGAGGGTAGAGAATGACATATTTCAATTGGCAACCCCACTGAACCATATGAAATGTCTGAGAGTCAGTTTCCCAAAGGAAGGAGGCTAAGGAGAGGAGTGATGTGGGCAGAGAAAACCAATAGTTGTCTATTAGGACTATGTAGCTTTTGTAGAGGGTTTACTATGGGCTGGGCACCATGGTACATAATTTATATAGATTTTGATAGTTAATCCTTACAACACCTCTAGGAGGTAGAAACTATTATAATCATACCCATTTTATCGAGGGGGAAACAGGCTTATAGAGATAAAATATTTGCTTAATGTTACAGAACTCGGATATAGTAGAGTACATTGCATTATTTTCTCTTTATCTTGTCCCTTTGAATTATTTCCTGATCCATGTGCAATTTGTTTGTTCATAGGGAGTCATCAAGCTTTGGTGAGTGTTGGCCAGTTCTGAAATCTTCTCGAAGGGGCACTGCATTGAGGAAGATCAAAGCAGCAGTCTTTGCCAATTAAGGAATGGACCGCTTGGGTTCCTTTAGCAGTAAGTACTGTGTGCACAAGTCTCAGGTGAATATTAATAGCAAACTGAAGTAGAAGTTGATCAAAGAGGAAAAATAAGCACTTTGAAGTTAAACAAAGCCCTGTGAATCTGATCCTAAAGGAATAAGAGTATCAACTCAAAGTAAAATCAATTAATATTTATTGATTGCCCACTGAACATATGACACAAACATATCACCCTAGTTCTTATAAGAAAACTAAGATCAAATGGACCAAACGTAGTATGATTAACCTGCAGATGGATTTATTTTTTATTTATTTATTTATTTATTTATTTATTTATTTATTACTGGTTTCATAGAGGAAGGAAGAGGGAAAGAGAGATAGAAACATCAATGATGAAAGAAAACATTGATTGGCTGCTTCCTGCATGCCTCCTACTGGGGACTGAACTTACAACCTGGGCATGTGCCTTGACCAGGAATCCAACCATGATCTCATGGTTTATAGGTTGATGCTCAACCACTGAGCCACACCGGCTGGGCTGGATGGATTTCTTTAAAAAGCAGATGGGTTCCCTGTAACACATTTGTAATGCTTTTATAAGAAATAATGTCTGGTAGAAAAAAAGAAATACTCTTTTCCCCGCAACCCGGCATGTGCCCTTGACTGGGAACCAAACCTGCAAGTTTTCAGTGCACGGGACAATGCCCAACCAAGAGAGCCACACTGGCCTGGGCCCTTCTCAATTTTTAAAAGTTCTTTGTAATATTAGGGATTTTAGCCCTTTATGATATATTTGCAGATATTTTCAACTTATTAGCTTTTTTACTTTGCTTCTGGTGTTTTTTGCCAAGAAAGAGTTTTTTGTTTGTTGGCTTTGTTTATGCACTCAAATTTATTAACCTTTTATTCCCTTGGATTTTGAATGATGATAAAAAAAAAAAAAAAGCCTTTCCCTACTCCTAAGTTACAGAAAAGTTTTCTACTCCTAGTTTATAAAAAAGTGTACCTTTGTGAAGGACACTTTGACTATATATATCAAAATGCTCTGTATACCAGTTTTAGTTCTAGGAAAATACATATCCTAAGGAACAAAATGTGAAAAGTTGTATATACAAGAACATTCATCTCAGCATTCTTTATAATAGTAAATAATTGGAAACTATTATTATAAATGTCCACCAATAGGGAACTGTGTAAATTAGTTGTTCTCAACCTTATGTGACCCAGTGATTTTTTTAAAAATAATATTTTTAAAACCCCTTTTACTCTTTGGAAATTAAATACATAGATAACAACGTATCTACAACCATGATTTCAAAGAAATAAAAACAATAATGCCCTAACTATAACACAAAGGCTAAATAAAAGAGAAGTAATTTATAATGAAATAATGGAATTTATAATAAAATAATATGCATCTCAATATGTTTAGACATGATTATAGTAGAAGACAAAATGACTTAAGTAGTCAGATACTTGCACGCATATATTGAATCACGGCATCTTACAACTACACATGCACAATGAGTGATTCATGTGTGATGTGTTGGTGACTCAAATACCACAAGCTTGAATAACTTGGTAAAGTTCTGAACAAAACAAGATAAAATCTCTGGTAGTACATGCAGTTGCTTTTCTGGAAAATTCAATATAAAAACTCAAAAACATTTTGTTTTATGTAATATGGAACTGGGTTCTTGGTCATGTAATTTTGAATAGGTTATTTTTACCTACTTGAATATCTGGTGGGACATTTGAAAGTTGTGTAGATACAGGCCAATTCTTTGTTGTGGAGGAATGTCTTAGGCATCTCTGGTGCCTGCCTGCTAAGTGCCAGTTGTGTTCCCTAGTCCTTGTGACAACAAAAAAGCATCTCAGATTTCCAAAATGCTTTCCTAGAGGATAGTTGAGAACCATTAGGTTAGATAATTGATATGATGGAGTATTATTCATCCATTAAAAAGAATGGGGAAGCCCTGGCCAGTGTTGGATGAGCATTTTTCCCCTGAAAAAAATGTTGTGGGTATTATGAAACTTCCAGCTAAAACCAGTGTTTGTAAATTTCTTTGTAGGGGCCATATCTACTTAGATGCTGTTTAAAGTAGTAGGTACTTCGTAGGGAGGAACAAAGCTACCCTGAAATAAAAAGGAACATAATTTTTGTTTTTTTTTCTTATTTAGAATGAGCTCTTCTTGTTTCCATGAACTTTCAGCATAGCTCACTACCAGCATAGTCATTTGCAGATTTTCACCCTCTTGGCTCTTAAGATAATCAGAAGATGTTTTGAAGCTAGTATATATATATATTTTTTTTGTTCTAGGTGATCCCTCTGATAAGCCACCTTGCCGAGGCTGCTCCTCCTACCTCATGGAGCCTTATATCAAGTGTGCAGAATGTGGGCCACCGCCCTTTTTCCTCTGCTTACAGGTATCTCATTAAGGAGAGGCCTGCCTCTCCTAGGTGTTTTTTTATGGATGTAATAAATTCAGAGATGACTATCGATTGCTCAGAAGGCCCATATCTTATTTAATCTGTTCTAGTCAATCTTCCAGTATACATTTACCAGTGAAAAGTTGGGGAACAGAGCAGATGGATGAGATAGACTGTTGAATACAGGCATATCTCAGAGCTATTGCAGGTTTGGTTCTAGACCCCATAATAAAGTGACTTTCACAATAAAGCAAGTTGTAATCTTTTTGCTAGTAGAGGGTCTTGACTTCAAAAAAACACAAAACAAAAAACACAAAATTATGAAGTGCAATAATATGAAGCACAGTAAAACGAGGTGTGCCCATATTTCACAGAGGTATCAACTTAATGCTTAACACTGTTTTAGCCAGTAGTATTAAGTATTGAGATTACAGGAACAGAATAGGAGAGTTATTCCTTTTGATAGTACCTATGACACAATGTTTATTGTCTTATTGAAGAGTGATCTTTGGGCAGGTGACGAACAAGGTAACAAACCATTTTGTGGATGATGGTGGAAATAGTAATACTAATTATAAGTGCTTACTCTGTGCTAGGCACTATTTTAGGTACCACTAGTATTCATGACTTACCTCTTAAATCATCACTATAACCCAATAAAGTAAATATGATTATAGTTTCTCCATTTTATAGAAGAAACTCAAGCAAGGAGAAGGTTAAGTAATTTGCTCAAGGTCACACAACAAATACCATATTTTTTTGGATTCAAGACACTGTTGATTATAAGAAGCATCCCATGAGCCACACTGGCCAGCGTACTGTCTTTTAACCTTTAAGAAAGCGTCTCAAAAAGTAGCTTTTTGGTAACTTAATTTTTCTCTTTTTTGCAGTGTTTCACTCGAGGATTTGAGTACAAGAAGCATCAAAGTGATCATACTTATGAAATAATGGTAATGATGATGTTGCAGGGAATTTCTTTTTCTTTTTCTTTCTTTTTTTCTGTTTATTTTTCAAGTCTTACATTCGAATTAGACTTTTTTTCTTCACCTCCAAGGCTCTCTTTTTTCTTTTCTTTCCTCCTCTCCTAAATTAGGTAATCATTACCCAGTAAATTTTTCAGTTTTATGGATCTACTGAGGCATTATTAAGTCCAAAAATCATTTTAAATACTCAGATTTTTGTTTCAAATTTAGAAAGAACTTAAAGGAAGCACTTTTTGAGATTTACTGACATAAGAGTTACACTGTTTTTTAAATATATTTTTAGTGATTTTGGAGAGAGAAAGGAAGAGGGATAGAGAGAGAAACAACGATGAGAGAAAAATGTCAATCAGCTGCCTCCTGCACCCACCTCAACCCCCTACTGGAAAATCTAGGCATGTGCCCTGATTGGGAATCAAACCATGACCTCCTGGTTCATGGGTTGACACTCAACCACTGAGCCACACTGGCTGGGCTTACACTGCTTTTTAGGTTCATTGATAAAACATAATAGATGTATTGTCGATGTTTTAGCTAATGGTGTTTTTATGTGGTTCATGGGGATAGTCATAATGTTTATGTCTGGTACTCTATCCCCCTTCCATGGGGAAAGTTACTTACCTTTTTGAAGTTAAGTTTTAAATGAACATAGAGTGAATGATGTAATACATAAAATCATTTTGAAGAGACAGACTGGTTTATAGGCAAGAGTAAGAATTGGCTGTAACTTGATTAATTGTATTACCACCTCTTAAAGAAGGAATGAGAGGCAGATGTTGGTAGTGTATTTCCACGCTCTAGCCAAAGGAATGGGCACTTTAGTAAGACAAAGTAATATCTTGTCTGCTTGGCAGGTATGTATACCTTTGTCAAGATATTTTTGTCAGTTATCAGAGAATAACTTATAGTTCACCATGTAGTTTTTCTTACAGGAAAGAGTGCTGGCTGGGGCATTTATTTGATATTAATCATGCTTCCCTCTTCTACTTTTAAGGGCCCATGTGATTACAATGGGCCCATTTGGATAGTGCAGGACACTTCCTATTCTAAGGTCAGTAGATTAGTACCTTAGTCCCATCAGCGGAGTTCATTCACATGAATATGTAGTTAGTGTTTGAATAATCAGGAATCCTGGGGGTAGAAGGGAGTCATTTTTAGAATTATGCCTACCACAGCACTGTAGTATATCTGCCTCAGTCTCTTAAAAGTTTAGAAAGGGTGAATTGGCATCTCTGAGTCTCATTTGTGTGGTCCTGTTAAGATGAATTTCTGAGCCTGCAATGCTGAGAGTCAGATCCCCATCCATAATAAATTAATAAAAAAATGTTCCTTAATAAGAGTTCTTGGCAGCCAACTGGCTAGCCATACCTTAACCTCTCTCTAAATACTTTGTCTTCTAACTACTTTCTTCACTAATTGTAAAACTTGGAATGCATTTTTTATATTAAACTTTATTTTTTAGAGCAGTTATAGATTCACAGCAAAACTAAGTAGGAAGTACAGATTTTCTATACACTGAGTGGCAAGATTATTATGATCTCTGAACGCATAATAATCTGGCCACTCGGTGTATATCCTATATAATAAAAGGCTAATATGCAAATTGTCCCCTCGACCAGGAGTTTGACCAGCACGCAGGCCAGCCAACCACCCATGTCCCCTCCCCCTGGCCAGGCTGGCCGGACCCCCCCATGCATGAATTCATGCACCGGGCCTCTAATATGCATGCGCGCGCGCACACACACACACACACACACACACACACACACACAACACTGAGTGGCCAGATTATTATGTGTTCAGAGATCATAATAATCTGGCCACTCAGTGTATATTGTCTGCCCCCACAAACACTTAAGACTGCCCTATTGTCAATAGCCTCACGAGAGTGGAACATTTGTTATAATTGATGAGCTACATTGATACTTCATTATCACCCAAAGTCCATGTTTACATTAGCATTCGCTGTTGAAGTTGTACAGTCTGAGGGTTTGTAATGTCATGTATCCATCATTATAGTATCATACAAAACAGTTTCATGCCCCTAAAAATCCTCTGTGCTCCGCCTATACATCCATCCCTCCCCTTTACCCCTGGCAATCACTGATCTTTTTATGGTGGCTGTATCATTTTGCATTCCCAGCAGCAGTGAATGAGAGTTCCTGTTACTCCACATTCTCACCAACATTTAGTGTTGTCTGTTCTGGATTAATGGCCATTCTAATAGGTGTATAGTGGTAATTGTTTTAATTGGTATTTCTCTGATAACATGATGTGGAATATGTTCTCATATCAATACATTTTTTTCCTGTTTGTTAATTGCAAAATGAATGAAGTGTGGTTGGAGTAGCGTTGGCTTTGAGTACATTTCATCAAGGTTACCAGATCTTCAGAAAGCTGGTTTATTTTTCCCAAATTTTCACAAGAATATCTTGAGCCAGAATACACGTTTATTTATTTGAATTGTGAAAATAATTCCTTAATAAATAAGTATATGTTGAGTAGGTTGGTGGTTATCCCTGTAAGATGACCATGAGCTCTCTAGCTGTTCTGGGCACAGTGCCTTTTGCATAATCCTGGAAGTACTAAGTTTCACTCCAAGTCCATTTATTTCTTCTGATTACATCCTTTTCTCACATATTCAACACCTATACAAACACTTTGGGGAGCTTTTGGAGGTTACTTATAGTCCCTCTTTTTCTACCAGTCCTATCTATTCCACATCTTTCCTTCAGTAGGAATAATGACCACATTTTGGCTTTCTACACTGAAGCCACTAAAAATGTGATAAAAATTTTTTTTGGCATATGAAGCCTCAGAAAACTTTAAATGGTTTTCAGTACTTTTGTCACCTCACAGTGCTGTAATTTTAGAAGTTACTCATGCTTTGGTGGGTGATGTGTTAAGGTTTCTGAATTCTATGCCTATTTTTGTCTTATACTTCTTAGAACCTTGAACAAGTCAAGGCACCACTTTCTATCAGACCCTTTATACCTATACCAGTGATTCTTAAAACTTTAATGGAGAAAGATCACCTGGGTAGCTTCTTAAAAATGTAAATTTCTAAACCCCGCTGTTAGAGACTGGTTCAGTAGGGTTGAGATTGGGTCCAGGAATTAAATAACATTGATAAAACCTTAAGAAAAACTGTACTATGTTCATTTATTTATTTTGGGTGTAGAAAAATCTTGTTTATCTAAACATAAAGTTGGTGAAGGCTAATATTCTAAAATACATTTTTTAGAGATAATATTGGCTCTTTAAATATGAGTTGTCATATTTACATGTATGTATAACACTTGCCAGGTTGAATGATTATATGAATTTAATATAGACATAGACCCTGAAATTTCACTTTTTGGTCTCTTAGTACCTCTTGTGCTAAGCATATTTATAGTACGTGCTCAGATAAATGTGTATTGCTGATTAGTAGTGTAATTTCACAAATCACTACAGTATTTTTGTCATTAACAAAAGATATAACAATTTCTAAATGCCTGTGTAATCCGAAGACTTCTTGTGTCACTTTTTAAAAAACTTAACTATAGAAAATTTTAAACGTATACTGAAATACAGAGAATGGTATTTTGGCTATCTATTGCTACCTAACAGCTACAGCAAAACTTTGTGGCTTAAAATAACAACCATATTATCTCCCACAGTTTTGTGGGTCAGGAATTCAGATTGGGCATGGCAAGGGTAACTCTCAGTTCCACATGATGTGCTGGGGCTGGAAGTCCAAGGGGCTTTTTTTCACACACTCTGGCACCTCAGGAGGATGGCTTGCATTGGTTGGGAGTTAGCTAGAATATCTTCACTGCCTGAGGTCTGGGTTCTTTAGTAGTCTTAGGGCCTCTCCCTCTCCATGTGACCTTTCCACATGGTCTTTCCAGCAAGGAGGCTAAATTTCTTACGTGGTGCCTCAGGAATCCAAAGAGCGCAAAAGTGGAAGCTGCTAGGCCTTCTTAAGCAAGTCACAGGTCCAACTTGTATTAAATAAGAAGGGACCACACAAGGATGTGAATTCCAGGAGAAGTTCATTGAGAGCTACCATTGTTACCAACTACCTGTTAAAATTATCAACTCGGCCCTAGCTGGTTTGGCTCAGTGGATAGAGCGTAGGCCTACAGACTGAAGGGTCCCAGGTTCGATTCCGGTCAAGGGCACATGCCCGCGTTGCGGGCTTGATCCCCAGTAGGGGACATGCTGGAGGCAGCTGATCAATGATTCTCATCATTGATGTTTCTCTCTCTCTCTCTCTCTCTCTTCCCTTTCCTCTCTGAAATCAATAAAGAAATATATATTTTTAAAAATTTATCAACTCTTGGCCTATTTTATTTCATCTAAAACCCCAATCCTTCAGATTACTTAGAAGCAAACCTCCCAGACATTATATCATTTTAGCTATAAGTGCTTTATTAGCTCTCTCTAAAATTTAAAAAGTAATTCAAGTCACTTTCACATTTCCCCAATCATTTCATAAAAGCTTTTAAAAAAAATCTCTGTTCTGTTCTCCACCTCTGAAGTAATCACTCTTCTGATTTTTATTATCATAGATCAGTTTTGCATATTCTATAACTACATATAAATAGATTTATACTGTAGATAGTTCTGTTTCTGGTTTCTTTCACTCAGCATGTTTTTGAGATCTATTCATGTTGTACATAATAGTTCATTCCTCTGAGTAATATTCCATGGTAAGAATATAACACAGTTTGTTTATCCTCTGTTGATGGACACCTGGGCTTTGCCTAGTTGTTGGCTATTAAGAATAAAAACTGCTATGAACCTTCTTATTCTTGTTTAAGGCTTTCTGTGGATATTTATTTTCATTTTTCTTAGGTAAATACTTAGGAATGGAATTGCTGGGTTATAAAATAATGATTAATTTATTCATTATTATTATTTTAATCCTCACCCAAGGATATTTTCCATTGATTTTTAGAGAGAAGGAAAGACAGAGAGAAATATCGATGTGAGAGAAGCACATCGATTGGTTGCCTCCTGCACGAGCCCCGACCAGGGGCCGGGCCAGGGAGGAGCCTGCAACCTAGGTATGTGCCCTTGACCTGAATTGAACCCAGGACCTTTTGGTCCACAGGCTGACACTCTATCCACTGAGCCAAACCGGCTAGGGCATAAATGATTAACTTTTAAACTATCAAAAAGTTTCCTACGTGGTTGTGTCTGAGAATCTACTAGCAGTGTCTGAGAATTCTGATTGCTCCTTATGCTTATTAGCTTTCGATAGTCCGTTTCTGTACTTTAGCTATTCTTTGGGTATCATGAATATGTAGTGGCATCATAAAATTTTTTTTCAATGTTTACAATGTGTTCTAATTGGCATACAAATAAGGTCCATCTATTCCAATTGGTTGCCTCATACATTTTCTATTCTGTGGGTTTTTCTCCCAACCTTCCCTCACTCTTTCATTTCTTACAGTTTTTATTTTATTTTTATTTTTTAAAAACTGGGTTGTTGGTATTAATAGATGTTAATATAGGCTGGATTTTGCTGACTAATGTGTTCCTCTGTCTTCTGTTTCCTATAAATTGGTAGTTAGATCTAATGGCTATATCAGATTCATTTATGATCATTGTCTAGATCTGTTAATGTATTGGGTATTGCAAAGTAGTTATCTTTTAGTTCTGTTACTCCTTTTAAATTGAGTTAAATTCTATAAAAAGTTTATCATGTAGGTAAAGTTTGTACAGGAAAGGCAGGATAAGTACTTGATTTCTGCCCTTCCTCCCGTTTTTTAACTGAGTTTAAAGTATGAGTTGGTTTCCTGGCACCTTTAGATATTTATACATTATGTGTCTAATCCTTTACAGTTTTATCCGTATTAGTGCTCAAAATGTTCCATTTTTTGTTAGTAGGAGCCTCTACAAAATTAGTCTCTGAATCCTTTTGCCATGACACTTAAGAGTCTTTGAGTCTTTGAGAGCATTTTTGCTTTCTAGTATGACAAAATGTTCCAGTCTCATCTTGAACAGTTCCTGACCCAAAGCTGGAATCAGCTTTTTCTTCAAGTACCACTTAAAGAATGGTATTTAGTGGTAAATAGTATTTAGAGACTGCATACTAGGAAATAGAAGCATTCATTGCTAATGGGTTGTTCATTGTTTCTAGACCTTTTCAGTGAACAGTGTTAGGCAATTATTCTAAGACAAAAATGCATTATGAGTTTATACTAAAACTTTCAATTCCATTATAAGACTACAAGGTTTTACATAACCTCATAGATCTTATGTCTATATCTTTTCCCCCAAGCCAAAAATCCCACTGCCCAATGATGCCAGCACAATTATTTATCTGCTTTACCCCATAACACATCCACATACAATAATCTTGGAATATACCAACACTATTGAAAACAGTATATGAGTTATTTTGGCAATTTCTCTTACTTTTTTAAAAAAATTGATTTTTAGAGAGAGTGGAAGGGAGAGGGATAGAGAGAAACATCGATGAGAGAGACACACTGATTGCTTGCCTTCTGCACAACCCCTACTGGGGGTCGAGCCCACAACCCGGGCACCAGCCCTGACTGGGATCAAACTGTGACCTCCTGGTTCATGGGTCAATGCTCAAACACTGAGCAACACCAGCCAGGCAGTTTCTTTTAACATTTAAGGTATATTCTACAGATGTACAAACCATTGTATTTTAAAGTCAATTGAGATAATTTCCTTCTGTGTGATTATGCCTTAAAATAAATTTATATGTTTGTTACATTTTGTTTTTTAATTCTTATGATTTTAAAATTTAATAATTACATACAGTATTTATGTTTTAAAGTCAAATCTGCAAAACAAGGAATATTCAGAGAGTCTAGCTTCTATTCCTGTCCTCTCCACTGTTTGCTCCCTCCTTTCCCCATAGGTAAACTTTTCTTTTAAATGTATTGCCGCATCCATTTACGGCTATGGTTCAGGATCTGAAGAAGGGGCCACGCACAAATGAAAACACTAGACAAGAAATATGAATTTAGAAGGCATGGGGGGCATATCAAAGGTAAAATTTGGTAAACAGTGAAAGGATTATCAGGTTAGGGAATTGCCTTCAGCCATTGAGCCCACAGCAAGGCAATATTATGCTGAATATCAAAGTCCATGGGTCTTTTTGCATAATATGATAATTACTGTTGGTTTTAGCCTCCGGCATTTCCCCCTTTTGGTTTTCTTAATAAATTTAGAAAGGTGTATGCCATCTGCAGGGCTTGAGTCCTTTTAAGACTTCATTTCACATTTGCAGACTAGAATTTAAACATAAGAACAAGAATGAGACAGACAATAGTGGTTATGCTAAGAGTCAAATGTAGGGAGATCCAATGAAAGGATTGAGTTCTTTCATGTCCTTTTAAAATTGTTGTCAAGCATCTAAGGAACTAGTTTGTAGTAGGCTCCTTTCTGGGCCATCAGTTCTTTATGGGTTCCCTTCTCAGTCACTGTCCCCTGTGACATGACAGCAATGATATTCGAGTTCTGGATGGTGGACAAACGGTGGGCAATGACAATGCAGGTCTTTGTGCAGGGCAACCTGCACCATTGCACAACTGGTGACTGCTAGCATGGCAAGGCTTCTTCACCATCCCCCAGGTCATCTCTGGACTGTTTCTGCTCTGTCTTGTTCTCCTCCCACTTCTTATCTTCAGTGTGTTGCTTGGGGCTACTGGAGTAGTCTGTTCAGTTCCTCTCTCAGATGCATGTTGAATGTTCCTTGCAGGAATCCACACGGGCTTGGAGGAGTTTTCTGGAAATACACAAGCATATCCTTGACCAAAGGTTAACAAGGGGTTGGGGCCCTTCCATAAGGCAAACTTGAGATCTTTCCATTTAAACTAGACCATTTTCCTTTGGCTTATTCTGACACCAGTGTAATTCCATGGGCGTCTTACCATCAGCATTACAAGTGAAAAAATTTAGTTAAGGCTTGATGTAGTTTACTTACAGGAGATTTCTCTACTATGTATGGTTTATTCTTCCATTATAAATTACACACACTCATGTATTTCCTCCTTTCTTACCTAAATGGAAGCATACTATAATATTTATCTCTACCTTTGTGCTAAGTTTAAAAATGCTTATATTTCTGTATGAGTTACATGGACTTTATGGGTGATAATATTTTTGGAGAACCTAGATGGTGGAAATAGGAGTAAGGTGGTAGACGACCATGAGAATAGTTAGTAAAATAGAATAGGTATTAAAAAGGACATAAATAAGTATTACAGTTGAGGATTCTAGGTTCCATTTCTATATCTATTCTTAGGCGAAACCTTTTCTTTTTTAGACCTCAGATTTTCCTGTTCTTGACCCCAGCTGGACTGCTCAAGAAGAAATGGCCCTTTTAGAAGCTGTGATGGACTGTGGCTTTGGAAATTGGTAAGAGCTTGGTGTTAGGGCTTGTCCTGCCCTAGTGAGCTCAGAGAAAAAGGTGCATGTGAAGAGTAAAGGGAGGAGCCTCAGAAAAAGAAGTTTGGGGATCATATGTTGCTTTTCTATTGATCCATGACTTAAAGACCAGTCCTCTGAAATGCCTCACAGGAGATATGGGATGTTTCATGGTCTGTGACTGGGCAGCTCTAAAAGACAATTTTGAATGGATCAACACAGGGAAGGCTGGTTATTCTTTCTGAGTAGTGGGGAAATTTAGACTCATTAGTCATTGCTCCTTTCTGATTTTGTGAATTCTTGGCTATGGGTGCCCTCGTCATTTAACTGTGTTAGACTTTTGGTAGATGGCCACAGCTTACCTAAGATTCAAGGTTGACAGATTTCCTTTTTGCATTCCCTATTTTTAGCTTTCAATACCTGCCTTAGTCCAAGTTTGGCAGAATTGAACAGCAGGTATTGGTGTTGCCTTAGGTAGTAACACTTAATCCTACTGCTTTCATTTTTATTCTTTGGGAATACTTTGACACTGATGTTACCATTTCATGAACTAGACAACAGAGACTTTATTAAATATATTTTGTTAATGAAGAATCCTAAGCTTAGGGACCTGAAATGATTTCTCATGATCACATAGCTTATTAGTGAAGGACTCTTAACTAGGTCCACCCTGTCCTGACTTCCTAGTATATATAATCTTTCCTGATATTAATAGAACATACTATGCTGCCTCCCTTATGTTGAGGTCTCTGAAGAAGGGAGACTTGATGAGTTCAGTTCACATTTTGCTTGTTTTATTCACTCAGCATTTATTATCATAAAATATCCTGATATATAAAGAGCCAGGGTCCATCATGACCTAAACATCTGGATGGACAAACGAACACCAGCCTAGGGTCCTGGCCAGAGTGGTGGAAGTCAGTCCTGGGTCCTGGCGGCCTGTGGCGGGAGTCAGTCCTGGGTCCCGGCCACCCACGGCGCGGCGCGGTGGTGGGAAGAATCTGTGGGAACGGAGCTATGCTGCCATCCGACTGGCCTCTTGGTCCCTACCCCCGGCCCGCAGGTTCCAGGAACTGGAGCCATGCTGCAGTTGGACTGGCCTTTTGGTCCCTCCTCCACCCACAGGCTCTGGGGAACCAGAGTCATGCTGCCATCGGACTGGACCCCACCCGAGGGGTGCCGGATTGTGAGAGCATGCAGGCTGGGCTGAGAGACCCCCACCCCTGAGTGCACAGATTTTTGTGCACCAGCCTCTAGTTGTGTAACTATATATATATATATATCGTGTCTTATAGGGAATACCAAAGAAGATAGAAAATGTTATCACTTATGAGACACTTGGTAGTCATCTTTGGCCTTTTGGTTTTTTCATTTTTCGCTTGACATTCTAATCCTCTAAAATGGGCTAATCCTCCCTGTCCCCCTTCCCTCTTAGCAAAGATCACAAAAATACTATAGTTTCTCTATCCACTGTAAGGTACTAAGCTTGGTGGTGCTAGAGTTAAGAATTATAACACCCTGCCCTCAAGAAGCTTATAATCTAGAATGGGAAGATAGATAGATAGATAGATAGATAGATGGATATACACACATACATATTGTTGAAGTACACAAAGCAGAGCATAGTAATGCCTTAGAAGAACAAGTGAAGCACTATGGAAGAGAGAGATTGAGAGGGGACATGGAGAGAGTTCACCTCCACCTCTTCATTCTGGGCTAGGATTCAGGAGTCTTGAGAACAAATTCTGGCTTTGTCGCCTATGTGCTTTGTATTCTTGAGCAAGTTTCTCTTAATGTCTTTCGACCTCATTTTTTTCATCTGTGAAATTGAGATAGTAAGTACTCACACCACACAGTTAATGGTAGGATTGACTTAAACTATGTTGTGAATGTTTCTAGCTTATGCTTGGCCTTTTGTAAGAGCTCTAGTAAAGAAATTTTGTTCATGCAAAATGTTTTGTAAACTATAAAACATTATCCTATCTAATAAAAGAGTAATATGCAAATTGACTGTCACTCTCATGTGGTCAAAGATCCTGCCCCCATGTGGACACAAGATGGCTGTCACAAGATGGCCAGCAAGGGAGGGCAGTTGGGAGGGACCAGGCCTGCAAGGGAGGGCAGTTGTGGGTGATCAGGCCAGCAGGGGAGGGCAGTTGGGAGGGACCAGGCCTGCAAGGAAGGGCAGTTGGGAGGGACCAGGCCTGCAAGGGAGGGCAGTTGGGGGCGATCAAGCCTGCAGGGGAAGGCAATTAGGGGTGACCAGGCTGGCAGAGGAGGGAAGTTGGGGGCGACAGGGCCTGCAGGGAAGGGTAGTTAGGGGGAACCCAGGCCTGCAGGGCAGTTAGGGGCAAACAGGCTGGCAGGGGAGCAGTTAGGCATCAATCAGGCTGGCAGGGGAGTGGTTAGGGGGTGATCAGGCTGGCAGGCAGAAGCAGTTAGGCGCAATCAGGAAGACAGGCAGGCGAGCAGTTGGGAGCCAGCAGTCCTGGATTGTGAGAGGGATGTCCCAGATTGGAGAGGGTGCAGGCTGGGCTGAGGGACACCCCCCCTCCTGTGCATGAATTTTGTGCACCAGGCCTCTAGTGCAAATATAAAACTACTAGAGGCCTGGTGCACAGATTCGGGGTCCCTTAGCCTGGCCTGTGGGGATTGGGCCAAAACCAGCAGTTGGACATCCCCTGAAGAGTCCCAGAGTGCGAGAGGGCACTCTGCAAAGTTGCTGTCGCTTGGCAGCACCTGCATTGAGCATCTGCCCTCTGGGGGTCAGCACGTGTCATAGCTAGTCGCTTAGGCTTTTATATATATAGACTAGAGGCCCATTGCACGAAATTTGTGCACTGGAGGGGTGTCCCTCAGCCCAGCCTGCATCCTCTCCAATCTGGGATCCCTCTCACAAACCGGGACTGCTGGCTCCTAGCCACTCGCCTGCCTGCCTGACTGATTGCCCCTAACCACTTCTGCCTGCCAGCCTGATTGCCCCTAACTCTCCCCAGCTGGCCTGATTGACACCTAACTGCTCCCCTGCCGGCCTGCTCGCCCCCAACTGCCCTCCCCTGCCGGCCCGATCGCCCCCAACTGCCCTCCCCTGCTGACCTGGTCGCCCCCAACTGCCCTCCCCTGCCGGCCTGGTCACCCCCAACTGCCCTCCCCTGCTGGCCCGATCGCCCACAACTGCCCTCCCCTGCCGACCTGGTCGCCTACAACGGCCCTCCCATGCTAGCCATCTTGTGACAACGTGGGGGCGGCCATCTTGTGATGATGTGAGGGCATCACCCGAGGGTCACCTAGGCTTTTATTAGTATAGATACTTATATACATACGTTTTTAGTGTTCCAAAGTGGCTCGTTTTTATTTATGGCAATCCTTTCCATGGGGCCTAGCTCACAGGGTAATTATAAGCTTTGTAGTGATTTTTCCCTTCTTTTGGTGGAAAGGAAAGGGCTTTTCAGATATTGTTTCTATATCTTAGAATAGCAGGATTTGGAATAGTAGATTACACCAATATTAGCCTTGTATTTGTCTTATTGTTCTGATGATAGCTCCATGACACCAGTTTGGAAGTATCAAATCCCAGTCATTATATTGATAGGACTTAAAATTTGTAAAGAACAAACCTTGCTTTTATCATTATGTATAGTTGAAAGCACTACTTCCTTCTCTTTCCTCACATTCCTCTAGGCAGGATGTAGCCAATCAGATGTGTACCAAGACCAAGGAGGAGTGTGAAAAGCACTATATGAAGCATTTCATCAACAACCCTCTGTTTGCATCTACCCTGCTGAACCTGAAGCAAGCAGAGGAGGCAAAAACTGCTGACACCGCCATTCCATTTCACTGTAAGTGCCTCCCTTTTTTAAAGAGATACTTAGGTCATCTTTGGGCCCTGTTGCATAGCAAATTCCTAATGGTTTGTTGACTTGGACAGCTAATGAGTTTACGAAATAAAGGAGGAGTTGGCATGGCCATTATTGGGAGTCAGGGCCATAATGGGGCCAGGAGGGAACATCTCCCAGAGGTTAGAGTTCTATACTGGACGTCAGGGTGCCTGGATCCAACGTGTAGTTACACCTGAGACTTGTAGTTCCATGCTATTGTGAACACAAGGCTTTTTATAATCCCTTTGGAGAGTTTATAATTGTAGATACTAGTTAATAAGAAAGTCCACTATTTGACTTATTTTCATTAATTATTAATCATCCCAGTGTTAAGCGCAAGAAGCAATTCGTTATTTTTGTTCACTTAGTTGTGGCAATAATAGCACACTTTTCTTTTTTTTTAATCACATGTGGCTGAGGGACCCATGGGTCTTTTAACAAAACATAACCAAAACCATGATGAATTATAAATAGACATCTTTCCTCAATGACTCCCAGAGCACAAGTAATGAAAAATGAATGTTTTCCCTTCCTCCCTCCCTTTCCTCATATTCATAGAAACGGTTTCGAAGCTGACTGCCTCAAAGCCTGATGATGCCTCGTATTTGGATAGTACTTGGAATGTTGTGCTCGGTTCCTAAATCCATTAGACCATTTGTTCCTGATAGAAACCCAGTGACCTAGGCAGAGCAGGTGCTTTTGTTTTACACAAAGGTCAAATTTGTGCAAAGTCATGTGGATGTTAGGGGATTAGTGGATGTTAGAACTGGGACTCAATTCCAGCTAACTTCCAAACCCAATGGGGTCTTTTTGGCCTCTCAGTTGGATGAGATTTATAAATTGAGATTAGTCCTAAAGCATAAGGATGCTGAAGGAAACGGTAAAAACCTATGTTCTGTAATATTAAAGAAAAGATCCTTTGTTTTTTCACATGTTAAAAGCAAAAAGCAGAGCGAATTTTCCTATCTTTACTTTCAAGGATTCCTTAAGTCTTAATTTCCTTTTTTTAAAAATCAGTCTGTTTCCATAATAGTTTATTTCTTTCACTTTTCCCTTTATAAAAATCTTTTGCATTTTATTTATTCTCTCAGACACTGTCTTTCTCCAAACAGAAATATTTTAGAGTGTAAATGACTATTTATATGTCATTTAAAGTAAATAAGAAAAAACTCTAAATTTTCCAGCGGCAGAAGACCCTCCCCGACCTACCTTTGACTCTTTGCTTTCTCGGGACATGGCAGGATACATGCCAGCTCGAGCAGATTTCATTGAGGTAGGAGAAACTCATTTTTGTTTCTGATGAGGCTTATATCTCTTAGCCATAGGTTTCATAGCACTAAAAAAAGATTTTCAAAGCACTGTAATTTGTAGTCCCTTATGCAGTGACATTTTCTTCTATTTGAGTGCACTTTCTCATTTGTAAACATTTTCACATGAAGAACAGTGAAAGTTCTTCAGACCAAGAACCTGTTTCTTAAATTTCATTGGTGTGGGCTCCCACTTTCTTAGTAGGTGTGGGGTTTCTATAGACTGGTTCTTATTCCATACCTAAGGGGTTTCAAGGTTGTACTATATCAGGGGTTGGCAATTTTTTTTCTGTTTAAGGGCCAGATGGTAAATATTTTAGGTTTTGTAGACCAAAGAGTCTATTTTGCAACTGAACTTTGTCACTATTGTTGCAAAAGCAGCATGGATAATATGTAAACAAATGAGCCTGCCTGTGCTCCAGTAAACTTTGTGTACAGAAACAGGCAGTGGGCTAGATTTGGGCCTTAGGCTGTAGTTTGCTGATCTCTGTACTGTGTTTATAAGATAAAGAATGACAAATGTATATAAAAACTACATGTTCCTTGTTCAGCTATAGAGTTAAAAGCCCTGTGAATGTAGTCCAAGTCACTTGATTTATATCTAATTCACAATTACAGTGCTCTTGGAGGTAAGTTGAAAGTTTTAGTGAGCTACAATTTTGCTAGCCATGCCCAGATCTGCATTTTTTTTCGCGGCAAGTGGTGTTATAGAGCTACGCCATAGACACTATCCCTACCAGTTGTACTCATTGAATGGAATATGAACAGATCTATCCACTGAGCTTCGTACTACTGCATAAACAGAGCCCTCAGAAGGTAGTAAAAAGGTAGATGAATTAATGCAGATAATTTTCATACCGGAAGATCTAGTCAGAGTTAGATTTTCTGGGGTTATCTTTTATAAACAGACTACTTTTAATTTTTAGAACAATAGCTTGGCTTTATTTGTGAGCCCATAACTGTTCTCATTTTTGCTGTCAGTACTGCCTGAAAGCCTCTTAGATTTCCCCCATGATTTCTTCTTATTGTGGCAGTATTCTGGCTTTGTACCCCATTCACTACTTTTAAAATAGTGTTTGCCTGTGTGTTCTCTACTTGCTTTTAATGCATGGCTACTGTAAAGATATTACTCAAAACTGATAAGTTTGGGGTGGGAATTTTTTTTCCCCAAACAGGAGTTTGACAATTATGCAGAGTGGGACTTGAGAGACATCGATTTTGTTGAAGATGACTCGGACATTTTACATGGTAACATTTTGTTTCGACAAATGTTTTTATTGATTGCAAACTATGTGATGGTACTGTGTTGGGGTCTATGAATCTAAGGATGAATAAAACATGTCCCCTGTCCTAAACAGGACTCAAAATCTAGTGATTAAGTTGCTGGACTTACTTTTTGGTTGGGTTTTGACCACAATGAAAAAGATCATTTGTGCTGATGATGAGAATGTTGATTATATAATGGTAGTTGGGAATATCCCATTCCTTGGAGTGTATGATCTTCTTTTTGACTGAGGTAGGGCTACCCTGAGCTAATTAGTTAACTGGCCCTCATTGCCTCCTCAGAAGGGAGGGGGGCAATGTGAAGACCTTGCGACTTGAGTAGCAGCTGATACTAGACGTTCACTATGATTTGTTAACCCAAATTTCCCTCTGCAGAGGAAAAGAATGGAAGTTCTTTGAGGATTTTTTAGACCAAGATTAGGAATTTCTCATTTCTCAGAACTGTTGAATTTTTAACATTTCTGAATTCTCATCTAAGATTAGCCCTTTAGGGATTTATGCCAACTTTTGTGTTCTAATATAAATGGTTAATACCAACAGAGCTCTTAAAAGTGGATGGGCCGAGACCGGTTTGGCTCAGTGGATAGAGCGTCAGCCTGTGGACTCAAGGGTCCCGGGTTCGAGTCCGGTCAAGGGCATGTACCTTGGTTGCGGGCGCATCCCCAGTGGGGGGTGTGCAAGAGGCAGCTGATTGATGTTTCTCTCTCATCGATGTTTCTAACTCTCTATCCCTCTCTCTTCCTTTCTGTAAAAAAATCAGTAAAATATATTAAAAAAAAAAAAAAAGTGGATGGTTAGCCCTGGCTTATGACTCAGTTGGTCACCGAAAGGTCACCGGTTCAGTTCCCAGCCCTGACACATACTGGGTTTGTACCCTTGATCCCCAGTAGGAAATGCACAGTAGGCAGCAGATTAATGTTTCTCCTTCTCTCTTTCTAAAAATCAATAAAAACATATTTTTAAAAAGTGGATGGTTAGACTTTTGTTGAATCTTCCCCCCCCTTCTGTTTTCAGTGAACTACATATTTGAAATAATCCCTAGTCTTCTCTTTCATTTCAGTTCAGAATTGAAATTGAATGTGATACAATATGAACAGTGCTCCCTTGGATTCTATATTCCCCAAGCAGCATCTTCATTGTTTCTCTTAAATCTATATTCCAGGCAGGGAAGGCAAGTAGAATCCTTGTTGAATTATACATAAATCAAGTTTTCATGTGGCATTAACTGCTACTCTGTCATTAGAAGGGGAATTTGATTCCATAGAAGAGCTGCCTAGGTGTTTGTTACACCAGATCTAGGACAAAGAAAGAGTCCTCATAAAAATTTTATCTTTACATATTTCTTGAGCCATTTTCTTTTCAAAATTTCATTTTACTTCTCCCACACAGCTTTATGGAAAGTCAGAGTGACGCAGATTGAACTAAAAGAGGAAAGCTTGAAAGCAAACTATTTTGGCATTCACTAGATTCATCATTGTATTTGTTCAGTCATCATGTCAATCTCTTCTTTTCAACTCGGGTAACTCATGTCATTGTCTTTTCTCACCTGTGTTGTAGTTCCCTTGAAGGTAGTGTGTGGATTCAGTATTTCTCCTCATATACACCAGCTTTAATTAAAATGGTATTGTTTTCTAGCTTGTATCTTTCTTTTCCAGAATGCAAAAAAAAAAAAGGCAACTTAATAAATATAATCTTTTATATACTGTTCAAAAGTACTGAACTTTTGAAAGTTAGAATCTCTAATGTCAATAATGGCTAAACTATGTAAGAGACTTGCTGAGTCACTTCTCTAGGCCCTAATCCAAGGTCTTCATTCTTAAGCCTCAACATTATTAAGAAAAGTGTAGTAATGGTTGGGATTTAATTTCACTCTTCATTCTTCGTACAAGCAAGATCTGTAATTTGTCCTGGTGTACTTGTGCTGCTTTCTGTTAAGTGGGAGCAAAAGGAAAAAAATCAGAAAGAAACGATTGATTGATTGATTGATTAACAATTTTTATTTCAGTTAGTATATCAAACCTAAAACATACTTTAATTATTTGTGCTCTTCCTACAATTTATACAAACTTGTTAAGTCACTTTTTTTTCTTTCATGAAAAATGATTTTAAATATAATGTTACATGCAATAAACATTAATGTTTTAAGGAAAACTATCTTAAATATAATAATACATGCAATAAACAATATCTCAAGAAAAATGATTTTACATATAATAATGTTATATGCAATAAACACCAATCATTCAAGAAAAACTATCTTAAATATAATAATATTACATGCATTAGACATTAATATTTCAGGAAAACTTGTTAGTCACTTGATTCTAGTTCATTTGAACTAGAACCAAAGCATCGGTTATTGATTGTTAGCATACTGGTAAGTGGCTTTAACATAACCTAAGTAATAACCCCTGCAGCCCCTTTCCTTCCTGTCTAGTAGTGGATGTTGAAATGGGTGCTTTTTAAAAGGTGATAACATTTTTTTTCTTTATTTTTTCCCCATCACCATTTATCCCCCCCTATACCTTCTTCCACCTGCCTCTACTCCCTAATCTCCAAAAAGGTGATAATATTTTAAAGAGGTTTCAAAGTACTAGAGGGAAGACTTGTTGGTGCCATAAAGGGATGCTTTGTTTATGGCTCTGAGTTCTAGCTCCTCTGGCAGCATGACCCTCTGTCCAATGGGATCTATTGCCCCTGAGCTGAGAAGTTTCTCCCTGAGCACTCATTGAAAGGGGACTAGGAGGCCAAGGAGACTCAGGAAGGAATGAGAAGTAGCACACCTAGAACAGACAGAGGAACATATTTTGTGCAAATCAGAACACTGATTCAGCCTTTGGCTTGCTTCTGAGTCACTGTGTGATCTTGGGCAAGTCCTTAGAATCTTGCTTACTGTTTTTTGTGTCCCCTGCCGGAAAAAAAGGGGGTGACACTGATTAGTCATAGAGTGTGAATGTCTCCAATGAAAGATGGTACATAATTCAGGTGACATTATTACCATTCCATTATACCATTATACTCTTAATATTACTGAGCATTAACAACATTCCTTTTATGTTTCCTCACTTGTAACTACTAGAAGGAAGCAAACTGTTTGGCTGGGTGTGTTTTTTATATTCCATCCCAGGGCATCTAGAAGATCAACAGATGCTACCAAGCCCCTTTTCTTACCCAAAGACTTTTGCTATGATTCATGGAATTTGTCTAATAAAATGGAGTTGAATGGTCCATTATAGAGGCCTGAGACATAATGGAGGGATAATAAATTGCATTCCAATCATACCAGAGGCTTTTAGAATGGGCCCAAAGAATATACAAGTGAAGCAGTGTCTGAGGAAGAAAATAAGGAAGTCCTGGGAGCCCTAAATAACACCTCCTTATATTGTATTGAAATAAGCAGAAATTATGGGTTCAGAAAAAGACTTGCAGAAGACTCATAACTTGGCACTCTTGTGTGTCATGGTGTATTGTGGGAATTTCAGTGCAGACGCACAGTGTAGTTCCTTTTCCCTGCTTTCATTTGGGAAAATCTCTCTTAAATTTGTGGACTCCTCTTTCCCAGTTTCCCAGGGTCTGAAACCCTGGTTACAACATCTTCTAACCATTGCTGTCTCATAACTCAAGCAAGCAAGAGGCATTATCATTATAAGCTCCTTCCTATGTGTTGTGTCTGTGTGTTCAACACATCTCAGGGTTGCACATTAAAAGAGTTTATTCTCCTTTTATTTGGAAAGATAATTTCAGCAAAATTTTTTGGCCAGGCATGGATTTTCCCTCACTTCTCCACCCACCGCCAGCCCTCCTTTGGCCAATACTGTCAGTCTTTAGATCCTTTTACAGTTAGCAGATCAGAGATTCACCCTGGTCTCTACACACACTCACCTTTTGCAAGTACCCTCCCCCTTCATAGTGATTTGACTATCTTATGCTTAGGACATTTTAGACATAAATGCTATTAATAACAGTTAATACATATTAGCATTTAAGTCCTTCACACATGTGAACTCATTTAATCCTCACAAAACTCTATGAGTTGGGCATTATTATTATATACATTTCATAGCTGAAGAAATTGAGGAATGGAAATATTAAGTAACTAGCCTGAAGTAATGTAACCTGCAAGTGACAGAGCCATCTCCAAAGTCTATGATCTTAATACTGTACTAATTATCTTTACAACCTTAAATTTTTGTTGCTGGGTTTATATTGAGAGGTGGGGGTGCTTTCCACATTTGTCTCCTATGGCTTAACCACATTCCTAATAAATAAGAATAAATATGTTCCCATTTTACATTCAGGGTGATGTACAAAGGAGTTAACTTACTTGCCTCAGGCCTCCTAATTGCTGACGTTAACCTTTAGGTCATGTAGTCTTATTTCCCTTCACATAACTAATTGTGTACCTCTAGGCCCAAAAGCTTGGGAGGGGGGAGAGAGGTTGGAATGACTTTTTTAAAAAGCTCTGCTTCTTGGCAATACCGGAGTCATAGGTTTGAACTTGTGTGGTTGTAATAGGGATTTTGATCGGCTTTCCTACAGTTAAGGCCTCTGACTTGATTTTCTTGCCAAATAAACAGTAGTGCCTTCTGTCAGGAAAACAGAAACATGTTGCTAGCTATTTTGAACAATGTTAGAAATACATTGCAGTGGGAAGGAGCTGCCTCTGACTTCTGCCCACTACTTGAAATATTTTAAGGCCAGCCATTTGGAGACTTTATTATCAGTACCCAGTATAGTCACAGGGAGACTATTCTTCCCATAAGGCTGAGATTTCAGAGGCCTTACATCAGTGCATAGGTACGGGTGGTTTTGGTTTGTTTTTGTTTTTAATATATTTTTATTGATTTCAGAGAGGAAGGGAGAAGGAGAGATATAAATTTCAGTGATAAGAGAGAATCATTGATTGGCTGCCTCCTGCACGCCCTCTACTGGGGATCGAGCCCTTGACTGGAATTGAACCCGGGACCCTTCAGTCCCCAGGCCAATGTTCTATTCACTGAGCCAAACCAGCTAGGGCTGGTTTGTTTGTTTTTAATGATCTCTGGTTCTTTATTCCCACTTTACTGGAACCTCCAGTCACTATAAGTAGAATGTGAACTGATGATTCTCATTCTTGCAGTATTTGCCTTGTTATTTTATTCTGCCTGCTATGCTGTGGCCCTCGCGAGGTTATTCGTGCAGTGAAGAACTTATAATCAGTTGCTGCAACCTGAGTGTGCTTTATCCAGGAAAGAGATAGCTTCAAAGATGAATCTTCTCTGTCTCTTTCCTTCCCTTTGTTACCCAAAGCTAGTTGTACATGTTTAAACTATTGAAATGATCAAGCCATAGAACTAATTATTAGCAGTATTTATTTACAGATTTTTATTTTATTTTTTTGGTAACAGTCTCTTCAGTTTTTCTGTTTTAATTAAGTCATCCCCACACAAATCTCAGGAAATAGCATGGTAAGTTAGTATCTTAGAAAAATAACAAAAAATATTTTGTCAAAATTAGCAGTGATTTCCAGTACATCATGAAGTAATTTCTTTCCTGTTGAATTCATCTTATTATTGGGTGGATAAATGAGATGAGGCACATAAAGAGCCTAGAATATGATGGTGTATTTTAACTATTTCCTTAGCTGTTATATTTGCTCCTCTTTCTGGTTGAACATTTGACTTCCTAAGTCTATTCGTCATAAGAAATAGAATCCACTCTAAAACTTGTATAAGGTTACACTGCATGTCAGACACATCCTCCCCTCCCTTTTCTTATCCTCCTTTTCCCCACACAGGCATGTAAAGTGCTTCTCCACCAGCACAGCATTCTAGAGCCTATCATTCCACAGCAACTGCTAGAAATGGTGGCGGGGCATGGGGCATTCTGTGGTACCTGGGTTTGCATATGGAACCACCCTATAAATCAGGAAAGAGTTCATTGTAGAAAGAGTTCTGCTACCTAAAAAAGGTTTGAAAACCATTGCCTTAAATCATGGACTTGTTATCATTGAATTTTTAGTTTGTTGGCAGTTATGAGAAAAAATGAAACAATTATGTTTAAATTTTTGAACTTGTTAGAAAAAAACAAAAATTTTCATGGTAGTTAACACTTTTTTTTAATACTTAAACTTTAAAAAATGTTGCATTCTCTCACCTCTTCAGATCATCCAGCTAGAACTTGTTACTTTTATCTCAGATCCAAAGGAGAATGGCCTAGATAAAGTATTTCTGGTCATTTCCCAGTGATTGAAGTTACAGACATATATAATGCATCTGTTCATAGCCCAGCATGTTAGATTTTGGTATTTCTTCTTTCTAATCTGAGACTATCCTTAGGGCAAATAGACAGTAATGAGTCAGGATGGAGTATCCAGAATTTATTTCTATTATCTCGCTAGGGCTACCTACCACGTTGATAGTGCACCAGGATTGTACATTGCTCAATTTTGTTTGCTTTCATGTAGTGAAAGAAATGATGATTCTAACAAGCCATTGAGTTCTGCTCTCTTCATTAATTGGTTCCATTTTCCCCCTACCCTAAAACTATTTCCAGCAGAAGCGTGGGTTTCAAACAATTCCATGGAGGTGCCCTCGGGGACTAGTACTAGGAAAGGTAGCTGGATATGGAATAGAGAGAAGAGGTTCAGCTAGAGCACATCTAACATCCATTGCAAAACAAGGTTTAGAGTTACTCTAGCAGAACATATAAATCTGTGCTGACTCATTGCCCCCCTGAGCTAAACCGGAACTTGTATCTCACATTCTTTGGATGAGATTGGATTGCTGTTTTTGTTTAGTGTTACAGAGGCTGTATTTTGGAATGAAGCTTTCTATCCTGGAAGAAGTAATTGTCATACACAACCAAATTCCTTATTGTGAAGGCTGAAGGCTGGTGTGTTATTAGAAATTATGTTACCTAACATTTGAGTAATGTGTTTTAGTTTTTTCATTGGACATATCAGGTCATATTTTGTGCTCTAGGGCCCCTTTCTTCATAAATACCTTCAGTAATTAAAACAAAACCACCAAATTCTCAACTTACACAACACTTAAGGAGATAACAGGTTATTAGAATAGTTCTAGTATCTACTGAAGTTATTAAGTCTTAGCATTTCTTCAGAATTCATACATTATAGATTAGAAGAATGGTTTAATGTAGCATAGTGCTAACAATTCATTTCTTTTATTTTTTTTTTTCTGTAGTTAATGATTGGTCTCCTAGACCACTGAGTGACTATGGAATAGTTAGCAATATGAGGTTTAAAGATTTTTATTTTTGTCTTGGCTTTATTTATATGTATTTGTTTCTTTGTTTATTTAAAGCTCTGAAGATGGCTGTAGTAGATATCTACCATTCCAGGTTAAAGGAGAGACAAAGGCGGAAAAAGTAAGTATAGAAAACTAAGACCCTTCTTTCAGCTTTGGACTATTGACCACATACACATATAGTCTATAAGAATGTTCCAGTTGTGGCTTATCTTGTTACCTTGAGGAAGACCTTGGGTCTCAATTTTTTCATCTATCAAATGAGGATAATACCTGTCGGAGGTTTTTTTTTGTTGTTGTTGTTTTTGTGTGTGTGTGTTTTACCTCCTCCTTAACCTTTCTTGAAGTATTGATGACCAGTGAAGAATGTGGGTGCACTGTTTTAAGGAAAAAAGGAACAAGATAAATTCAAGATTTTATTAAGTTGTTATGCTTTTTGTAATGTTCTCATTCTAATGGGTTATTTTTTTTATGAGAATCTTTTATCTAAAAGAATTTCAAAGGAAATTCTGAACAAGTTTCAGGCACTCTTGGTTATTCCTTCTCTTTGCAATAGAACAAAAAACATATATTCAGATTGAGAAATTATGGATCCCAGACCCCTGTTGGTTTACAGAGTCTTTTTACAGTTCAGAGAAAGATATATAGAGGTTGTGAGAGAGAGAGAGTGTGTGTTTGTGTGTCTATGTGTGGGCATGTTACTAACACGTGGTGTTGCTAACTAGAGACAGTGGCATCACAACAATAAAAAGGACTGGAACTTGGGAACTGCTGTACTGATTAAATTGGGAGACACAGTTCAGGGACCAAGATGTGATGTAAAGTAAAGCTCACCTCTAGGTGTTGAGTTAGCTTCTGAGAAGTGCTAAGAAGCTTACCTGCTGCTCTTGGGAGAAGCTTCCTAGCTAGTCATGAATACCTCTGGTATAAATCAAAGGTTCCAGACACATCATTCTGCATGGTTTACTTAAATTCTGTTTTGCTTTAAACACCCAGTTTGAGCTAGACAGTATTATAGAACTCAGTTGTTGAGGTTGCTATTGGATATTATGTTTTATGATGCCCTTCCATTAAACATGCATAATATTTATTTCAAATAGTTTCAAAGCATTATGTCAGTGTACAGTTGTAAATGTTGAATGTGTGATCATGCTGTCCTTTTATGGTTAACAAGTTTCCCCTAAATTTCCCTTAAATTCCCTAAGCTGAGTAAGTTAATTTTTATGACATGAATACAGCTTCCCTTCTGTTTCATCTTAAGTTAGAGACATGTATTTTTCAGTATTTGTAAGTGCTCATTGGTTCATTCATTCATCCAGCAAATAGTTATTAAGAGTCTGCTAAGCCCAAGGAGAGGAAAAATGTATGATGCTTGAGAGCTTACAATTATGTTAGTGACTAACTGATTTGCAGAACTATGTGGGGAGTGACTTCTTTGGACCCCGATAGTTTACCTCAGAATATTTAGGATGTCTGGTAAAAGCCGTATGTGAAAAACATTATTAAATGTAAAATTGACTATAATAAACATTGTGGTTTTCATTCTAGAATTATAAGAGATCATGGATTAATCAACCTTAGGAAGTTTCAGTGTAAGTATTAGCTATTTTCTTTATTTTAAAATTTCTTCCAACATTAACTGAATAGTTTTAAATCATTTATGGTAGTAGTTCTTAATCCAAGTTGTATATTATCATCATTTAGGAAGCTTTAAAGAATTCTGATACCAGGATATCACCACAGACTAATTAAGTCCGAATCTCTGGGGATAGAGATAGAGCATCTGTGTTTTTAAAAAGTCTTCAAGGCAATCTATAATAATAAAAATGTAATATGCTAATTAGACCCGACAGCCGAACGACCTTCCAGAGGAAGCTGTGGCTGAGAGGGCCGAGCCCCTTGCATGAATTTCATGCATCGGACCTCTAGTAAATAAAGATAAAAGTCTTCGAAATGATTCTGCTGAATAGTAAGAGTTAAGAACCATTAATATATAGTCAACATTTGCATGATAATCTTTTTTAAAAATCAGTATAGTAATTACTGTATAGCAACATGAGTATAGCAACATGAGTATGCTTGAATCATTTTCTGGAACTAGATAGGGTCATGTTTGGAACTATATGTTAAACATAACCTTGAACACCAGGTTGTGAAAATGTTTTGTTTTTTAAATCAACAGAAAGTCATTTTTCTATTTTGTATCATAGTAGACAAACAAATAACCATGGCTTTTAGCATTGTGTGATGGTGATAATAAGCCTGAGTGTTTTGTTTTGTTTTAATGCCAACTTTGACCTTACTCTTTTAAATATTGGAGATACCTAGGCTGGGCAGAAAGAGTTCCTGTACCTTTTCTTCTACACTGTAGAGTTTGTTCAGCAAATTAGAATGATGATCTCAGAGTAATTGCAATATTTAAATGAAAATGTTTATAATAGTTGTATGTCACAATAATCTGTATATTTTTAAGTACCTAATAATTATCCTAGTTGATAGACTCTTACAGGTTTTGATACTCTGTGCTCCTATAGGGTTCAGGTCAGCCAGACATAGGGGTTTTAATATAGTCATGAACATAAATATAATGTTACATTTTATGTCCTTTATTTTTTCACTTTCCATTACACACTTTTCAAGTGATTGTGGTGTTTGGAAGATGTCATTTTTAACAGTTAACGTAATGTGTTGTATATAAACATATACAATACTATGCTTCACCTGCCTTTTATTATTAGATATTTAGCATATTTTCATTTGTTTAATCATTAAAATAATGCTGTGATGAACTTGTTTATGAACAAAACTTTTTCTACGTTTAGACTTATTCATCTTTTTTAGGTAGAGTCCCAGAAGTGAAATTAATAGGTCAAAGAATATGATCAAGAAAAACTTTTGACACTTGCTGCCAGGTTGCTCTACAAAAGCTGTTATGTCAATTTGTATTCCTTCTGGCCGTGTACGAGATTGCCTGTTTAACCTCATCCTCATTGAGAGCTGTGGGTTTGCACAAATAACTCAGGAGCAGATTTCCTTTGCCTTTTCTGTAGACAATAATTGGTCAATTCTGATAGCCACAGGCTTTTCATAATAGGGTCAGTGGGTTTTTAACCTTTATTTATGTAGACTGTGACTCTTGTGTATATCTAATCTCAGCTGGTGGACAGAGGTCCGTTTAGCTTTCTTACTTTTTTAACTGTGACATGTGCAATGTGGTTTCAGAGGTTTTTCAGTGGTCATTATACTGAATGTACATGTGACCTTCAGCATATGGTAGGCAGAGGGTTTTTTTTCCATCAAATTTTAAAATTATACTACAAATTCTTCTATATTATCCCTGTAGTGAGAGGCGGGGAAGGAAGGTGGTGTTAATAGTGAAAATAATCGATCCATGGCTGCCCATGTAATTGGCTCCTAGAATTTGTGGGTAAGAATGTCTCCTGCAAGGAAAAATACTCATCTGACAAGAGGACTTAATTTAAATAACTGTCAGAGGTGGGCAGAATTAGCCTAGTTACTATTATCTGGTTGAAATGACCAAGTAGCACTTTGAGGGTTTCTGGCTGCTCCTCCCTACTACTTACTATATTGTTGATGGGTGTTACTTCCCATCTTCTTTGCCAATATCTCTTTTTATTAGACATTTGGTCAGGAGTGATCCTCAGAGTTGCTGACCCTAGGTATCCTGTATGTGTGACCATTTACTTGCATGATAGTTATCAAAATAGAACTTAAGTTGTGGTACTTAATTTAGTGAAGAAATACTATATGCCTCACTTGAGTAAGTGTATGTAGGAGAAAGATTTTTGGTGAGGCATATAAAAGATCGTACACTTTTTTCCAGGCTAAACTCTTCCAGATGGATTATTGTGTCTGCACATCCCTGGTTTTCCTGCAGAAGTTACGAGCAAATTTGCCCAACATTGTTCCTAAGAATGTATGATCTGCCTTTGTCTTTCCCCATTGCTGCCAACAATTCCTGCCCCTGTACAGATAAGAGAGAGTGAGGTGTGAAGGTCATCAGGGTGCTCAGTGGTGCAGATGCTCTCCTGCGATAGCAACATCCCTATGTGATAGTCGTGATGCTATTATGATTAGTGTTTTGCATTCTTAGCTTTCCTGTTTGCTTCCTGTCATGGGTAAATGAGTCATGTGAGGTTATGAATAATGTTCTTCTATTTCACTTCTTGTGAAAGAAATGCAGAAAACTTAGGGATCCTGATATTCTTTGTGATGTGGTTGTGTTTAACTTTCTCTGTAGTAATGGAACGGCGGTATCCCAAGGAGGTCCAAGACCTTTATGAAACAATGAGGCGATTTGCAAGGATTGTGGGGCCAGTGGAGCATGACAAGTTCATTGAAAGCCATGCACGTAGGTGGTTTTGAGCCTTGAGAGTGTGTGTTTGTGTGTGTGTGTGTGTTTATAAAAATAGGAGAGATAATGATGTGTTTTATGTGAAGTTCCGTAAATAAATACATGGATATTTTTGTCTTTGTCTGCCTTTATTACCATGAAATTAATTTGGGGCTTTCAGAGTTGGAGGAGAAGTTAAAACACCTAGTGGTATTCTTTTTTCTCCATATAAACAGTAGTTTAGTATTTTCCCCCCTACTTTTTGTTATGACAGTTTTCAAAACTACATACAAAAACAGAGATAATAGTATAATGAACCCCCATATATCCATCACCTAGCTTTAACAGCTGTCAACACATGGCCAACCTAGTGTCATCTCTGCCACTTCCTTCCCACCCTCAACTAGATTATTTTAAAGTGAATCCCAGACATTATATTATTTGTCCATAAATATTTTAATTTTAAACTACTTTTTTGTTTGTTTTTATTCTCACCAAAGGGTATTTTTTTTAAGTTTATTATAAGAGAGGAAGGGGGTGAGGGGTATGTGTTGGGGTGGGGGGGGGGGAGAGAGAAGAGAGAGAGGAAGAAACATCAATTGATTGCCTTCTGCATGTGCCCCAACTACAGATGGAACATGAAACCTGGGTATGTACCCTGACCGGGAATCAAACCAGAGACCCTTCAGTGCACAGGATGATGCTCCAACCAACTGAGCCACACCAGCCAGGGCTTAAAACTAGTTTTTAAAGTGGGGACAGTGTTAGATAACTCATGTAGCTAGTACTTCCATCATTCTCTCGCCTGTTTCTCTGAGACAGCTCTACCTAGTTATCCTTTGACTTTTCGCTATAAAAAATTAAAGTTGTTAAGGGAGGGAAACCTAGACTTGAAAGAGATGGGGTGGTTTAGTCGGTACCCTTCATCATGAGATTTATGTGTTTGACATAAGTTTAGTTCTGGGAAGGTACTTTAGCAAGGCTCTCACCCTGTTCTCATCATGCAGATATTTCTTACATGGCGTGATAGGCATTTGTCTGAACCAGATTGATTGTCCTCACCAAACACCCTGTCTGGTTTTACTCTTCATGTGGTTTCTATGAGGTGACTGATGCTTTACTTCCTGTCCCAGTTTGTGCCATCCCTGGGTTATGTATCACTTCAAGGAACTACACCCACGGATTGTCCAGGCATTTCCTTCATCCTCTGTTACAGAGCACCCCAATAACCCAAGCAGTGCCGCCTGGTCTGTGTGCTCAGAGGAAGTAGAAATCTTTGGTTTATGGGAAACATAATGCTCTTTTGTGTCTGTGAAGAAAGAAATTATCTGGGACTTGAGCGCAGAGCTTTTGTCCTTCCCTTGCAAAAGGGCCACATCAAATAATACCAGAGACAGGTTTCATGAAAGAATTTGGTTATGTGGTAGAACTTTTAACACAGAATAAATAGAGCAGGGAAACTTGGTTGTTTAAAAGTTTGTTATTCTCTAACTAAATGAATTCAGCCAGTTCACTGTAAGTTTTCTAAGAGACAGTTGCAGCTGCTGCTGTCTCCAGCCTGAGGCAGCAGCTGGAAGACAGCTGGAGGAGGTTTTTCTCAGCTCTTGGGTAAAATTTCTAATGAGATGTTACCAACAAATAGGATTCCCCAAATGGAATTGCCAGACTTTTATATAAGGCAGAATTACTTAAAATGCTCGACAGCAAAAGTGCTCATTAATGTTGATCTCCCCCCCCCCCCCCATTTTTCTCCTTCGTTCTTTTTGGGATGAACAGTGGAATTTGAACTCCGAAGGGAAATCAAGCGGCTCCAGGAATACAGGACAGCAGGCATCACCAATTTTTGTAGTAAGTACTACATGCTGTATCAGAGGACAGATGTCTTCCAAACACACAGAGGAAGTCTCTGTTTGAGGTGATGTGGTGTGTTGTTGTTTTTTAAATAAGCTTTCCTTTTTCAGAATGAGTTTTTAAACCTTTCAGTACAGTTTCATCTATTTAATCCTTATAAATACCACTATATGGATTATCTGAGGTAAAATAGAAGTTACACACAAAAGAGAGACACTGCTTCAGATTTAGGATTCTATAGCCTCTTAAAAAAAAGGATTTGTATTCTAATTTTTAGCTTCAGCCAGTTAACATTTAGTCATGCATAGTCTAATCATTCTTATTAACCAGACTTCAACTAGCTTTAGATGCTTCGACTGAGTGACTTGAGGTGGTGATATTAATTATATTAATAGTAGCAACATCTCATAGAAACAGTTTACCATGCACCAGTCCCTGTGCTACTCATTTCACCTGGATCCAGTCATTTAATTCTCATAACGAACTCATGAGTGAGATATTGTTATTTCCATTTAATGAAGAAGCTAAGGTTTAAAATGATTAAAGAGCTATGTGTAGTACGGCCAGGTCATAAGGGAAGGCAGTGTATTATGGGAGTTAAGAGCTTGAGGTCTAGACTTGGACAGTGTGGGTTTGGATTCTGGCTCTCCTGTTTCCCAGATCTGTAATTCTGTTCCAGTTTTAATTTTCCAAGTCTCTTAGAATTAGTCTGAAGATAAATTAGAGATAATGCATGAGAACATAGTACAGTAGCAGGCACACAGTAAATCCTCCACAAATGGCAGTTTCTGCTGTTTTATTGTTATTGTTGGAATGATCTTTAGCATTCCCTCCTTGTTGTTGGTTGAAAGCAATCACCCAGTACTCATAGGAAGTAGCCTTATGGGTGTAAGTTTAGCTTAGTATAATGGTTCTTCATTTTTAACAATGGAAATGGTTTTCACAATAAAATTGTATATGGAGCCCTAATCTGTAAATAAGGTAGAAGTGGAACTACTTGGTTTGAAGTATAGTGGTTCAGGTCAGGTGTCGAACCCAGAACCACAGTATGTGGTGGTGCCCTTGCTCTTCATGTAAGCCCTGATGGATGTTCATGGGTCGAGGGGGCTCCGTGGAGCATAGTTTGAAATCCAGGGGTGTGGCATTTTGGCATCTGTATACCTTTGTTAACATGTATAAAACATCACACAACTTTTGTTTAGCCATGTGCATGTAAAATCTCTGATACCAGGGCCTGGCTACCTGATACTGGCTGCCTCTGGGGCAGAGGGGAAAGGAACAGTACTGGTCGGTGAAGGCTTGTTTTTATTTGTAATTCTAATTGCTTTTTAAGGAAGAATGTTTGCTTATAGCACTTGTGTGACTGAAAAATATATAAATAGAAAAATGGAACAGGAAGCAAATATGACAATATTGAATGTTGATTACTTTTGGGGGTGGAAAGATGAATCATCTTATTTTCTTTGTACTTTTCTGTTATGGGTTTTTTCTCCTCCCTCAAAATTTCTTAAAGGTAAAAAAAGGAATAAAAATATTTTAATTTCTTAATATAAAAAGGGATTTTAAGCTAGGAGAAATCTACTTTGCTTTTGGAAAATTAATTGTGGCAGCAGTTTTGCAAAGAAACCAAAAAAAGACAAGCTGTTTGCTGGTCAGTTAGGAAGCCCTTCTCGGTTCTGCATTATTGTTGCAGTTGTGGTTCTTTCACACCTCCAGGTGCCAGAACCTATGATCACCTCAAGAAGACGCGAGAGGAGGAGCGCCTTAAACGCACCATGCTCTCCGAAGTCCTCCAGTACATCCAGGACAGCAGTGCTTGCCAGCAGTGGCTCCGCCGGCAGGCCGACATGTGAGCACTGAGTCCAGGGTGGAGGAGCATCCTTTTGGCCTTTACATGTATTTTCAGGCATTTCCATGGGCACCCTACCCATGGCAGAGTAATAATAATCAGGTAGCTGGAAGAATTCAGAAAATTTTAGGAGTCTGTCTCAGAAACAAGGCAGTATGACAGTTTTTTTTTTTTTTAATATATTTTATTGATTTTTTACAGAGAGGAAAGGAGAGGGATAGAGAGCTAGAAACATTGATGAGAGAGAATCATCGACCAGCTGCCTCCTGCACACCCCCTACCAGGGATGTGCCTGCAGCCAATGTACATGCCCTTGACCGGAATCGAACCTGGGACCTTTCAGTCCGTAGACCGATGCTCTATCCACTGAGCCAAACCGGTTTCGGCAGTATGACAGTTTTGAGAAACGTAACTGGCCTCCTACAATCCTTCTTTGCTACTTTGATCTTATTTTTTAAAATAAGTAACTCCTCTCTCCCTCCATATCTACTGGTATACTTTCCATTAGAGAAGCATGTTCCTATCTTTTCTCATGAATGGTCTCCGTGATGTTCTGGGCTCAGCTCTTAACAAATCCAGGTGATTTCTGCTCCCAGAACAAATGTCTTTTCCTGGTCAGTGCGGTGGGATAACCTGCAAAACATGTGCAGTCTATCTCATTACATCTCTTCAAAGTAACCGGCCTGATAAATGGCAGCCAGTCCCACATGTGCTTTTGGAAACTGCCTTCTCTGGTGTGACATAAATTTAAATTCCTCTTCTTCATCGTAGTGATTCCGGCCTGAGTCCTTCTGTTTCAATGGCGTCGAATTCAGGTAATTATTTTTCAAGCTGGAGCAAGTCTTGATTGTTAAGTTTTCATTCTAGAGATTGTGTTGACCCAACAGTCCCTCCCCTTTTGTGGAGTCAGGATGCTTACACAGAGTAATGGTCATTACGTGTTGTCCCAGTTTATAAACATGAGCAAGTTTTCAGAATCTTCTAGGCCTGACAGGGACTAGCCTCAGGATTAGAGTACAGAGACAGGGAAGAGTAACTCCAAAGAGGTGGTTTCTTTGTTTTACCCATGTCTGTGGGCAGTTAGTTTCCTGTGGTTGTATCTACCACAGATTTTGAGGTTTGTCTCAAAGGGGAGAAAATAAAGGTGTTGTGTCCTATCTGAGCAAAGAGGCATGCTGCTTGCCAGAAATGCAAGGCTTTCTTTTTAAGTTGGAGGTTTAAGAAGTTTCTCTCTCTCCCCTCCCTTCCTCTCTAAATAAATAAATAAATAAATAAATAACTAACTAAATAAATAAATAAATAAGAATGAAGTGACGTGACCATGCAACATTGGTGTTTGTGTTTCTGAACCATCTGCACTCACTGGTTCTTTCTTGCTTCCTAGGCTGGTATTAGCCCCTTCACCCCCTGCACTATATCTAGGTTGTGGAGAAGCCCTTATCCCCTTTGTTAATTTCACAAAGAAGCATGTTTTCTAGCACAGCAGTCTGTTAACAGTCCCTTCCCTTTCTCTCCACACCTAAATGACAACACCCATAAAACTTACATTATTCTATCTACACTTTCTTCTGCGTAACTCAGTCTACCCATCCCCAACTGAACACTAATCTCAAATAAAGTTTCAAAACCAAACCAAAAAATTTTGCACATCAAGCTTCCCATCCTGGGCAGTGTCTTCATACTTAGGTTTCTTTCTCAGGTATGTGAGTTCACCTCAGCCTCTACTTTGCCATATAATAGCTCATTGTTCCTCTCTGTGGATCTTTCCGGTAAACAGGGCTGCTTTGGAAGGAACAGATATTCCCTCACATAATAAATAAGAAGGGCCTTTTGCTGGCCTAACAGTCTGCCTTTGATCTGAAGGCAAATGGTACTTGGTTAATTACCATGTTTGCCTTGTACTGCTGGCAGAGTGGCAAGGATTAGGAAATGTCTCCTGCAGAGTTGTTATTTCCATTCATCAGCTGTCAAGGCAGGTAGTGTATGACCTTTCTTAACTAAATGAGCTCTGGGCTTTAGATTTTATTTTTTAATTTAATTTAATTTTAAATTTATCTTTATTAAAAGTATTACAGATGGCCCCCTTTTCGGGGTGGGGGGGCTTTAGATTTTAGAATCTCCTATTGGATTCAGAAGAAAATATATTTTTATTGATTTCAGAGAGGAAGGGAGAGGGAAAGAGATACAGAAGCATCAGTGATGAGAGAGAATCATTAATAGGTTGCCTCCTGAATGCCCCCTACTGGGGATTGAGCCCGAAACCCAGATATGTGTCCTGACTGGGAGTCGAACCGTGACCTCCTGGTTCATAGATTGACGCTCAACCACTGAGGCACCCCGGCCAGGCTATAGCAAAGGGCACACAAATTAGCGTTGTTATTTTCAAGTAAACATTGCCGAGCCTGTGTTGCTAATTAATCTGGCGCCTGAGGGGACTGGTGGAGATTTCCTACAGCTGGCCATAATTGCCTAACTGGCCTGGCTGCAGTGACCTTTATTATATTTTCCACCTGAGGACTTGTCACTTCTATGACATATATGCCCTTTTCTGTTTGTGTCTGTAGGCAGACGAAGTGCACCACCCTTGAACCTCACGGGCCTCCCTGGCACAGAGAAGCTGAACGAAAAAGAAAAGGAGGTAACAAAAAAGGGGGCGCTAGAGGAAAGAGGCTGAGAAATCATTGAATTGCCATTACAGGATCAAACCCGGTTTGCTCTGCTTAGCTAACGACATGTACAGTTCTAGTCCATCCCCGAAGGCTGTGCGCTGCAGAGCTAACCTCAGCAGGTTTCAAAGGACTCCTTTCCCTATCACCTTGCCCTCATTTACCTTCTGGGAGAAGAGCATATGATGTATAAATCTAAATAATAGCAACTGTCCTTTACTGAGCATTTACCATGTACCAGGTACTGTACTAAGTGCTTTAAGTAAATGGAATTAATTTTTATAAATTTAAAATAACATATATCTGAAAATGGTTACTTCCTATTGGAATGGTAACTTTGAGTTGTTCTACATTTTTTCCAACAGTATAACCTCACTTAAAAGATTTTTGGAATTGTCTCCATAGCATGTTTATAAGCATAAAGAGGGAAGTTTTTATCATATATAGTCACACATTAATTTTGATTTTAAAATGGCATGATTCACTTTTCCTGTCCATTATAATCATCAGACTTGTCTTATTACTTTTGGCTGTTTCTAAAATTTACATCCAGCCTCAAAAGAGTCATCATCAAGTGTTTTCGGCTCTGAAGTCCATTCCAAAAAAGGGATTCCTCTTTTGTTCCTCAGATGCTCCTTTTACAGTTCCAAGATCAGTGTCCTGTCTGCCACTTTGTACCATTAATTCAGGTCAGATAGTAAAGAACTGTCTAGGAGAAGGGGCTAGTATTAGTCTTCTGTTATATCCACTAGGAATAGTAAAGATTAGTTTAGGAATATGTTATATTCAAGTATTGCTAAAAAAGGTCACAGGCCATTTGGATCCAAGTATTGAATGGCCTGGAGTTTTAAGCACTTTTTATCCTTAACCACAACACGGTGACCTTAGATGGCTCATTGCTGGATAATGGCAAGTAAACTGGAATGAGCCAGCTTTCTAAAAATGTTAGCAGCTAAAAAGTGTCCTCTTTTAACAAGAGCTCTATATCTCCTCTCTCTCCCAAAGTAGGAAATGTAATCACAAAAGCAGGGACCACTACTTTATGCCGATACTAAAAATAATGTGATTCACACTTGGGAACCTAAGTATCTGCACCGACACCCCCACTGAGCCCTGTGGCTCCTCCCTGACTGGCTGTGTTGGAATGTGCTGGGCCTCTACCCCGCCAACACCTGCTAAAGGCTCTCCCAGCATCACTTCCTGGCTTTCTCTTCCTGAGTGTCTCTCTTTAGTGAGTATTCCCTCCAAAGAAGAGACTAAAAGGAATGTAGTCCAGCCACCCAACAGCTCCTATAAATAGTTGGAGGTTGATGTCACTTCTTAAATTTTGTTTTGGCTATACCTGCTGGATTAAATTATGAGAATGATAGATGTTAATGTTTATTAAATTTGCCATGTCTTACAGCTCTGTCAGATGGTGAGGTTGGTCCCTGGAGCCTATTTAGAATACAAATCTGCTCTATTGAACGAGTGTAACAAGCAAGGAGGCTTGAGACTGGCACAGGCAAGAGCGCTCATCAAGATAGACGTGAACAAAACCCGGAAAATCTATGATTTCCTTATTCGAGAAGGATACATCACTAAAGCCTGAGGCCCTCAGGGCTTGGGATCTGAAATCACAGGTTTGGAATGTGTTGGACCAAAGGACAGTATGGATATTCTTGAGCTGAATTCTCAGTGTAAAACAAGGGGAAAGGACAAAAGAAACCTTAAGCTGTGAGAATGTCTACTTTATTCTCTACCCTGCTTTAAAACATTTGCTGTTGGCATTGTGCTGCAGAGTTATATGCTAGATGTGCTATTATTAAACGTGAGTGGGCATTCATTCCTAGCACCTCTTGTAACTAAAACAAGAACCATAGTACCTCACGTCATGGTGTTGGTAGAAATAGAACTAAACCAGTCTTCAGTCCCATGGGTCCAGCTCAGACTCTTGTATTTCAGTGGTTGGTTTTCTCATTATCTGTTTTGCCTTCAAACAATACAGACAGATTTACAGTAAGAGAAAGGTTATGGAGCATGAGAATGCTTTCTCTTTCCTTCTGAGGATTCTTTAAGTTGACAACTTATGTTTGAGCAAAAGGGAGGGAAATCTTATCATGGTCTTGTCCCAAACTGCATCTGTAATTCGAATGTCTGGCTTTGTACTTTGCAGTCTGTCTAACCTGCAGTAGACTTTTGAGGAGGTGGCATCAGATATAAAATGTCTCGATTATTTTTAGAATTAATAGATTAAAATGTTTTGCTGCTCAATTTGTGGTGTCAAATGTTCTGGTAGCTAAAGCACACTTAGGGTGCTGGATGCCTGCCTCATCACACTGCACTGCCTCTCCTAACATGTGTGTTCTGGACTCACCCTGTTCGTACCCTGGGTTTCCCAGGACACCAGGCCCCTGAGGATGGAGATGATGCAACTATCCTCCACTTTGCTTGGATTGAAAACCGAACCTTAATTTCTTAATGGGGAATGGTTAGCCTGCAATAAAAGCTACTTTTAAAACAAAAGTAAAGCAGAGTCATATATGGAACTCAGTAGATATGAGGGTGAGTAACTCAACCACATCTGAAACTTGGTCCTCAAAACTTTCTGCAGAATAAGAAGCCAAACTCAGAGTCATGGTTATCCCATTTCTAATAGAAGGAAGGTTGTATATAGAAATAACTTCAGAATCTGCACAAATTACTTCTAGTCACTGGTTCTTTCAACATTCAAAATATCTAATTAAAATATTATATACTTTGTTGGAAGTGTCTGCTCAGACTTTTTGACTGATGTAAATATGCATGTAGCTTGCTAATAGACTTCATCTAGGGGGTTACAAATGACAAGGAAATTCTGAGGATCTGAAGGAATTAGAATAATTAAAAACTTCAATCTTTAAAAAGGGTGGCTTATGGAAATGGTCTCTTTTCGTTGCATACCCGTCTCTTTCAGAAAAATGTATTCTACTACCACTTTGCTCTCAGTTGCTTATGTAGGGATTGTGTCTTATCCCTGAAAGGCAATTCTGGTTCTAAAAATTCGGAATGCATTGGACATCAGTGTCAGTTGACATCTGTAATCATCTGGAGAGTCCTCAGTCTTGGTTAAGGAAGGCTTCCTGGGAGAAGTGATAAGATTGGGAGGAAAGAGGTAATTTCGCAGATGGAAGTGGGGGACTATTCCAGACAGTGGGTGAAGGGTGACATGGAGGCAGCAGTGGGAGTAGGGAAAATAGTGCCAAGAGATTTGGTTGTCTAGGACACAAGGGCAGCTGTGGTAGTTAGGAGTGGGAGGATGGTAGGACAGTCTGGTAGAAACCTTGGAATCAGTTGAACTCTGAAAAACTGATTGGGTAATCAGCAGATTTGATGAGGAAAAACAGCATGGTTGAAAATAGTGATAGAAAAATAAGGCTGTAATTTCAAATAACTGGATTTTAGAAAGTAGGATTATTACTATTTTTGTTTTGGTAAACCAAACTTTGCAAAATTTAAGACCTAGAAACCCTAGAGGGTTTCTCAAAGATCAAGCCATATTTTGGGTGATGAGTGCTCTTGAAAGGAGTCACTAAGTCTTTACTTCAATGCACTTATAATAGAAAAGCATTTGCTGATGTATTTGATGTGCCTTGATTAAGTACATTATTTTCTTCCATGTTCTATCACCAAAGGAAGGACCTTCCTTTTAATAAAAGTCAAGAGCTAGCAAATGTATTTCAGAGGATATTCCAGCCACATTAAATAGAGGTCTCAGGCCTTAGCCAGTTTGGCTCAGTGGATGGAGTGTCGGCCTGCGGACTGAAGGGTCCCGGGTTCGATCCCGGTCAAGGGCATGTACCTTGGTTGCGGGCACATCCCTAGTGGGGGGTGTGCAGGAGGCAGCTGATTGATGTTTCTCTCTCATCGATGTTTTTAACTCTCTTTCCCTCTCTTCCTCTCTGTAAAAATCAATGAAATATATTAAAAAAAAAAAGCCGAAACTGGTTTGGCTCAGTGGATAAGCGTCGGCCTGCGGACTGAGGGTCCCGGGTTCGATTCCGGTCATGTACCTTGGTTGCGGGCACATCCCCCAATGGGGGGCGTGCAGGAGGCGGCTGATCGATGTTTCTCTCTCTCGATGTTTCTAGCTCTCTATCCCTCTCCCTTTCTCTCTGTAAAAAATCAATAAAATATATTTAAAAAAAAAAAAAAAAAAAAAAAAAAAAAAAACAATTAAATAGAGGTCTCAGTCCAGACCATCTCATAGAGAAACAGTTTACTCTGAATCTCAACAACATGAATAAAGACTCTTTACTGTTAGGGATTTTTATTGCAACCTAACATTTTAGGCATATCTTTCCTGCTGGGGCTGGGAATGGAGAACGAATTTCTTTCCCTGTAATGACCCTTTCCTGTGCTTAAAGGCCGAGACTATCTCTCTTGAGACCAACTATTTGTGGTTTATCCCTTTGTGGACTCTAGTGTTCATCCTTTAACCCATTTAAAATCTGAACTCAGTAGGTAATTAACCAGTCCTTGCTGAGAGATAAGAACAAGTTGTCCAGTTTTTAGTAATGAAATCACCAGCTTGTGGGTTAGCTGAAAGGAGAAAGCCAGTGACATCAAAAACAACAAAATTCCAGTTGGTAAGTCATTCTAGCTTTAGAAATATGTAGAAGTGTAATAAAAGAACTAAAATGGCCCTGGCCTATGTGGCTCAGTCGGTTGGAGAGCCATCCTGTACACAAAAGGGGGGCAGGTTTGATTCCTGGTCAGGGCACATACCCAGGTGTGGGCTCGTTCCCCAGTTGGGGTGCATGCAGGAGCCAACTCATAGATATTTCTCTCCCTCTCTCTAGAATCAATATTTAAAAAAGAAAAAGAACTAAAATGTCCAGTATGAACAATCAGAGTCCCAAATTACAAGGAGAAGCTTGGAAAAAAACACACACTTGTTTACATTAACTCCAGAACACTTTTTCCCTGGCCTCCAAGCAAGAGAGTTATATTTTGGAACATGGTTCATCCATTTTTAAGGATCTTTGTAGATGCCTTCTAAATACACTCTTTATTATCGTTAACACAGAAAACTTTTCCACAACTTGTGTGTACCTGGCTTTTTATTTGTTTAAATTTCTGAAGTTTGATTCAAGAGGTACTGAATCGGGAAGCTTTGCTTTCCTGTCCAATGTGCTTAGACCAGATATGGTTAACTCTTCCTTGATAGGCCAAGGGGACCATCTCGGGACAGTGGGACTCTGCCTTGCCTTGTGTAGAAGAGGTAGCTGGGCTAAGACAAGGGATTTCTCTTCAATCAAACCTAATAATGAGCCCTTCGGAGTGAAATTGAGTAGGATCTCAGAATACAAGCAAGGCCAGAGCAGCCTGAATAGGATAGTAATGGTCATGCTGACATAGGCATTTAATTTGGGAGTGAGAACAATAGTGAAGAGCATCTAGGGGATATTTTGGAACCTAAGCCTATCCATGAAACATGCATCAGGGCTGAGTGTTAGGGTGCTACTTTTGAGGGGGGGGAGGCGGGTGACTGGGGGACATGAATAATTTCTGAGAAGTCTGGAAAGCCTGTTTCTAAATCTAATGGAATTTTTCTGTTGAGTGTTTACCTGGTGCTTTGGCTTCTATCAGATGAGATGTGCTGGGATGAAAACATGAACTGCCCTTTGAGTTGACCAACCAGGCTTCCAGTCAAGAGACCCAGGTATTTAAGGAAAGGATGAATAAAATGCCTTTGTCACTCTGAGTTACTTGCTTGGTATGCATTGTGTACTCGGCCCCTTCCCTGTTAAGAGTAGGAATAAGGAAGTTGATATAAGAATGCAGAAAGTAACCCTTAAATGGCTTAAAATCCCAAACTGAAGGATTCAGAAAAACTTGAATATCACCATACATCCTTGTTTTGAAAAAATCCTGTCGTTAATCTTTGCCTGCACAGACTTGTTTTATGTCTTTCAGGACTGGATAATTAAGTCTGATGCACTTATTTTCTACTTTGGAGCCCAGGGAATGGCATCTTGGTTGAATTATTCTTTCCTTCTTAACCAAGTAACACTTTTTTGTTTTCCCAGCTTGCTCAGTCCTTGGGTCGTATGTGGCAGAAAACTTCCAGGTGGGGTTGCTAATCAACCTACCCTGGTCCAGAGTTACGTTGAACAGAAGTAGCATCTTAGAAAGTGTCAAAAGGAGAAAACCTCATAGTTTTAAGAAATCAACACTTTTTTCCTAATTGAAGCACAAATGCTGAAATGCTGTCATCTTACCACCCTTATTCAGTAGTGAACTGAAAGCTAAGTGCCAACTCCCGACACTTCTAATGCATCTCTCCTCTTTGGAGAGCTGTCTGCCCAGTATACTCCCTGTTTCTGGAATTATTTGCATGGCCTAACCTTCACTTTTCTTCCATTAAACAATAGTAACTGATTTGGATTATCCCCTTATTATCGCCCTTCATTTAGAGGATTCCTTTAAAACAAAATATATATTATTTTAAGAAATAAAAAAATTAATGGAATCTGTACTATGGAGCTTGATATATTTTTTAGGAGGCATTTCTTTTTTAAAATTTTTTAAAAATTGATTTCAGAGAAGAAGGGTGAGGGAGAGGGAGATAGAAACAGTAATGATGAGAATCATCAATTGGCTGCCTCCTGCACACCCTCTCCTGGGGATCGGCTCACAACCTGGGCATGTACCCTGACTGGGAATCAAACTGTGACCTCCTGGTTCATGGGTCCATGCTCAACCACTGAGCCACACCAACGGGCCTGGAGCTTGATTTTAATGTTCCCAATCAACATCCCTAACAAGAAAACGGATTTTTAATTTGTGATAAGTGTCTGATATTTATATTTCAGTTTCCAATGGTAGGATGTCTAACATGAAAAGGGCAATTTTCAGGGTAATTTAACAGGTTTAAAAAAGTTATTTAAAGGAAGTGAAAAGTTAAGAAATACCATGAGCAGACACTAGCTCCCCAAGTACCAGGGACCTCAGAGGTGGGGAATGGGGAGGCGGATTTGAATTTTGGTAGGGGAGGAGAGGGCAGCAGTGTTCCCTTGGGACTTTGCTGTCTGCTTTGGAGAGGTGGAAGAGCTTTTCATATAGTATCCTGTTAGGAGCCTCTTTTTAACCATGGCCAAGCTGCAGCAGGAGAAGCCACCCTACTGGGGGCAGGAGCCAGAGCCCTTATTTTTTGTCTGAAGGAGAGCACTTTGATGTTTTTACCAAAGGACATTATCTAATCGCCACAGGTAGGAGGTGACAGCAACGGCAACCTTACCTGGCAACCTGACACTCCCCCGCCCCCACCACACACACAAGAAAATCTTTGCCTTGTTTTGGGCGTACATGGTTTCAGATTCAGGACAGCTGTCAGATCTAAGTCAGCACAGTTTTAACTTCATGATGCAAACCAAAACCCTTTTGAGAGCATCATCTCCCAGAGTGCCTTCCACCCCCAGCAACTGCAGAAAAGAAGGCGTCTGCTGCAGAGAAGAGTGGCTATAGATGTCATTGCATCTACCAGATCCAAGCTGTGACCTGGCTCAGAGTTTGAGAGTTAAAAATAACCATGGCTTAAAGTTGGGGTAAAAAGTAAACTGTTGGGTCAGGTCTCCATGGAAACTAGAAGGAAAAAGGCAAGCCATGAATTTCCAGCAGATGGGGCAAGGTGGGGTGAATATAGGGGCCTGGGAGCTCCCCCTGGTGAAAGGAGATGCCCCTGATTAGCATCCAGAATGTAGCCAGACATTGTTCCAGGGCTCTGAAGACACTTGCTGGTGTGTTTGCAGCAATAATATACATCTTGGGGTGGAGGGGAGTCAGTTGAGGTGTCTAACTTGCTGTAGCACAGATTTGCTGCTATTTGGCAAAGCAGAGAGCAGATGAGCAATGCAGTTGGTTAGATGTTGCCTTCCCATGCGGGAACCTCTACTACCTACCCGCATTCACATTCCACTCTTTCTTTAAATATATTTTATTGATTTTTTACAGAGAGGAAGAGAGAGGGATAGAGAGAAGCATTGATGAGAGAGAAACATCCATCAGCTGCCTCCTGCACACCCACTACTGGGGATGTGCCCACAACCAAGGTACATGCCCTTGACTAGAATCGAACCTGGGACCCTTCAGTCTGCAGGCCGACGCTCTATCCACTGAGCCAAACCGGTCAGGGCTCCACTCTTTCATTTGCATAGTCAGAGACTTTGAGGAGTAGCAATTTCTAACTAGAGGGGAAGTATACAGGTTCTTGGACTGACATGGGCATTTACTCCCTTTCAGTAGGACCAGGTTTTTTCCCCCCTCTGGTGTAGGAGATTATGCAAAGTGGCATTAATTACTAGGATACCCTTAAAAGTTTGGTCTCTTAACATTGCTGGTATTGTTATTACCAGAGTTGACTAACTCTTGGGGAAACATTTCATTTCTTCCTTTCCCCTTTCTTTAAAAACAATTTATAAAGAATACATGAATAAGAGAAACCAAGATGGCGGCATAGGTTAAACACCTAACCTGCAGCCGGGCACAACAATTTCAAAAATACAACTAGAGGTCAGAACGGACATCGTCCAGAACCACAGGAAAGTTGATGGACTGAAATGCCCACAGCTGGAGGGAAGGAGAAGGCCACGGGGACAGTCGGGGAAGCCGTAAAAGCCTAAGGTATGGAGAAACGGGCGGAGACACGAGCACACGCGCCTGCGGGGAGGATGGAACCAGAGAGGAGGGGGCGGCTGATGACCTGGCCGGAGTTCACTGGCAGGAAGGAGATAAAGGCTGCGGAGTGCGCTGAGCACCGGCTCCGATTGCACTGAACCCCATTCCGGGCGAAACCCTGGGAAACTCACTCACTTTCGCAACTCCGCCGCCCCCCGCAGGCCGCCCGGCCCGGGACGCTGGGGACGCCGCCACAGCGGCGGCGCCCGGAGCCCGGCGGCCTCCCAGCACCCGTCCCCGCCACGCAGTCCCCGCGCGCCTGGTGCCGCGGGCCGCGCGCCCCGTACACGGGACGGAGGCCCGGGCGCCCTCTCCGTACACCTCCCGGCGACGCTAGACTTCAGTAGAGTTGACTGAATTCAAGGGATTAAGAAGTATAAATTGGGGGGACGCCGCGGCGGCGACGTCCGGACCACGGCGATGGCGGTGCCTGGAGCTCGGCGGCCGCCCAGCGCCCGTCCCAGCCGCGCGGCCCTCGCGCGCCTGGTTCCGCGGGACGTGCGCACCGTGCACCGGACGGAGGCCCGGGCGCCCTTTCCGTGCACCTCCCGGCGGCGCTAGACTTCAGTAGAGTTGACTGAAATGAAGGGATTAAGAAGTACAAATTGAGAAGTTTGAAAAAGATGGCGGCGGAGGTTAAAGGCTGTTCTGTTGCCTCGCACCCAGCGAAATCGGAGGGGATGAGGTGTGGAGGTGCGTGGGTCTGGCTGGTGGCGGGGGAAAGGGGCTTTTGTTCCAAACCTAAGGGAGATTAGCTCTCCATCACCCTGAAACCCATCTTCTGGCGAACCCCGGGAGACCCAGATGCCTGCGGGGAGAGGCGGGACTCTTGCAGAGGTGCGCCCAGCAATCAGTGTTTGCTGCGCTGGAGTGCGGAACGAGGGGACTTAGATACATGGAAGGCAGAAGGACCAGACCCACAGCCATTGAGGCTCGCAGCACCATGGCCTGTTGGTGCCCTGAGACCCCGCCCCGCCCTGGGACCCGCCCCGCACGTTTTGAAGACCTGCCCCACAAGTCTTGCAGGCACACCTGCGCCCCAAGCAACGGCTTAAGCATGTGGGTGGCCTGCCCTCTGGCAGCGGACCAGATGATCTGCTGTTCTAGTCGGACTGCTCCAGGGCCACTCAGACAGGAGGAAGAAACTACAGTTTTTACTGTAATCCTTGCTGAGTGCCTAAGGCAGTAGCTGATCTACACCCCATTGGAGACCCAGAAACGAGGGCATCTAGTGGTCTGTGGGAGATGACACCAGATTTCAACCACGTGCATAAGGGACACATTCAACGGGAATATTCAGTGAGCGCCAAAGCTTTGCTGCACCAAGACCCGGCCCATAAACGTGTCTCCTGCACAGCAACTCTTCCTTTATAGACAAAGAGCGCCCCCCCAGTGACACCAACAACAATCAAGACTTAACTATACAAAGGAGGACCAAGATGGAGGCATAGGGCAGAAGCCTGATTGTTGCCTACCACAACAACTTTGAGACTACGACAAGAGAGCAGAGCAGACACCATCCAAGACCACCATAGGGCTGGATGAGTAGATGCTCTACAACTAGAATAAAAGAGGGGTATGTGGGATGATGCTGATGCCGGTGACCCAAAGACCACACTTTAAGAACTACAGCTCAGGCGACACAAAAGAACTATGTCTCAGGCGATACAACAGCGGCCTGGAACGTGCTCGGCGCAGTTCCCCCGGCAGTCTCCGGCTGAGGGGACGGCTCCACTGGCAGCCAAGTACGGACAGACGAGCCCCTATGAGACATGGGGTGGGAGACTCCGCGCTTGCTGACCTCTGAGTCCGTCAAGAATCTCAACGCCCCAGAAGCGGCCAGATGCGCATGCTCGGCGACCGGCCACCGATGCAGACCCAAGGGCCGACGCAGCGACGCCAGACTGGCCCACCGCCATGCACCGGGTGCACCGGAGCTTCGCCGAGCCGCCGCCCGACGAGTTCTGCAGCAGCCATACTGGAGCTCTGGAAGGATGGCCAGGGGAATTGCTGAGGGGGGATTGACCGGCAGGAATTGGGATCGGGAAGACGGGGCCCCGCTGAGACCCGGGTGCGGGCGGGGTTGCGCGCCTCTGGGCTCGGGTGTGGTCACACGCCTCTGGGTATAAGTGAGGCCTCACGTCCCTGGGTCTAGGTGAGGCCACATGCCCCTGGGTCCAGGTGAGGCCGGACTCCGGGTCCGGGTGAGGCCAAGTGCCCCTGGACCCGGATGACGCTGGATCCCGTGCCCGGGCGAGGCCAAGCGCCCCTGGGTCTGGGAGAGCCCAAACACCCCTGGGTCCAGGCGAGACCATGTGTCCCTGGATCCGGGTGAGGCCTCGTGCACCTAGGCCCGGGTGAGCCCAAGTGGCCCTGGGTCTGGGAGAGGCCAAGCGTCCCTGGGTCAGGGTGAGACCATGCGTCCCTGGATCTGGGTGAGGCCTCGTGCACCTAGGCCCGGGTGAGCCCAAGTGGCCCTGGGTCTGGGAGTGGCCAAACGTTCCTGGGTCTGGGTGAGACCATGTGTCCCTGGATCCGGGTGAGGCCTCGTGCACCTAGGCCCGGGTGAGCCCAAGTGGCCCTGGGTCTGGGAGAGGCCAAGCGTCCCTGGGTCCGGGTGAGACCATGTGTCCCTGGATCCGGATGAGGCCTCGTGCACCTAGGCCCGGGTGAGCCCAAGTGGCCCTGGGTCTGGGAGAGGCCAAGCGTCCCTGGGTCCGGGTGAGACCATGTGTCCCTGGATCCGGATGAGGCCTCCTGCACCTAGGCCCGGGTGAGCCCAAGTGGCCCTGGGTCTGGGAGAGGCCAAGTGTCCCTGGGTCCGGGTGAGACCATGTGTCCCAGGATCCGGGTGAGGCCTCGTGCACCTAGGCCCGGGTGAGCCCAAGTGGCCCTGGGTCTAGGAGAGGCCAAGCATCCCTAGGTCCGGGTGAGACCATGTGTCCCAGGATCCGGGTGAGGCCTCGTACACCTAGGCCCGGGTGAGCCCAAGTGGCCCTGGGTCTGGGAGAGGCCAAGCGTCCCTGGGTCCAGGTGAGACCATGCGTCCCTGGATCTGGGTGAGGCCTCGTGCACCTAGGCCCGGGTGAGCCCAAGTGGCCCTGGGTCTGGGAGTGGCCAAACGTTCCTGGGTCTGGGTGAGACCATGTGTCCCTGGATCCGGGTGAGGCCTCGTGCACCTAGGCCCGGGTGAGCCCAAGTGGCCCTGGGTCTGGGAGAGGCCAAGCGTCCCTGGGTCCGGGTGAGACCATGTGTCCCTGGATCCGGATGAGGCCTCGTGCACCTAGGCCCGGGTGAGCCCAAGTGGCCCTGGGTCTGGGAGAGGCCAAGCGTCCCTGGGTCCGGGTGAGACCATGCGTCCCTGGATCCGGATGAGGCCTCGTGCACCTAGGCCCGGGTGAGCCCAAGTGGCCCTGGGTCTGGGAGAGGCCAAACGTCCCTGGGTCCGGGTGAGACCATGTGTCCCAGGATCCGGGTGAGGCCTCGTGCACCTAGGCCCGGGTGAGCCCAAGTGGCCCTGGGTCTGGGAGAGGCCAAGCGTCCCTGGGTCCGGGTGAGACCATGTGTCCCTGGATCCGGGTGAGGCCTTGTGCACCTAGGCCCGGGTGAGCCCAAGTGGCCCTGGGTCTGGGAGAGGCCAAGCGTCCCTGGGTCCGGGTGAGACCATGTGTCCCTGGATCCGGGTGAGGCCTCGTGCACCTAGGCCCGGGTGAGCCCAAGTGGCCCTGGGTCTGGGAGAGGCCAAGCATCCCTGGGTCCGGGTGAGACCATGTGTCCCAGGATCCGGGTGAGGCCTCGTGCACCTAGGCCCGGGTGAGCCCAAGTGGCCCTGGGTCTGGGAGAGGCCAAGCGTCCCTGGGTCCGGGTGAGACCATGTGTCCCTGGATCTGGGTGAGGCCTCGTGCACCTAGGCCCGGGTGAGCCCAAGTGGCCCTGGGTCTGGGAGTGGCCAAACGTTCCTGGGTCTGGGTGAGACCATGTGTCCCTGGATCCGGGTGAGGCCTCGTGCACCTAGGCCGGGGTGAGCCCAAGTGTCCCTGGGTCGGGGAGAGGCCAAGCGTCCCTGGGTCCGGGTGAGACCATGTGTCCCTGGATCCGGATGAGGCCTCGTGCACCTAGGCCCGGGTGAGCCCAAGTGGCCCTGGGTCTGGGAGAGGCCAAGCGTCCCTGGGTCCGGGTGAGACCATGTGTCCCTGGATCCGGATGAGGCCTCGTGCACCTAGGCCCGGGTGAGCCCAAGTGGCCCTGGGTCTGGGAGAGGCCAAGCGTCCCTGGGTCCGGGTGAGACCATGCGTCCCTGGATCTGGGTGAGGCCTCGTGCACCTAGGCCCGGGTGAGCCCAAGTGGCCCTGGGTCTGGGAGTGGCCAAACGTTCCTGGGTCTGGGTGAGACCATGTGTCCCTGGATCCGGGTGAGGCCTCGTGCACCTAGGCCCGGGTGAGCCCAAGTGGCCCTTGGTCTGGGAGAGGCCAAGCGTCCCTGGGTCCGGGTGAGACCATGTGTCCCTGGATCCGGATGAGGCCTCGTGCACCTAGGCCCGGGTGAGCCCAAGTGGCCCTGGGTCTGGGAGAGGCCAAGCGTCCCTGGGTCCGGGTGAGACCATGCGTCCCTGGATCTGGGTGAGGCCTCGTGCACCTAGGCCCGGGTGAGCCCAAGTGGCCCTGGGTCTGGGAGTGGCCAACCGTTCCTGGGTCTGGGTGAGACCATGTGTCCCTGGATCCGGGTGAGGCCTCGTGCACCTAGGCCCGGGTGAGCCCAAGTGGCCCTGGGTCTGGGAGAGGCCAAGCGTCCCTGGGTCCGGGTGAGACCATGTGTCCCTGGATCCGGATGAGGCCTCGTGCACCTAGGCCCGGGTGAGCCCAAGTGGCCCTGGGTCTGGGAGAGGCCAAGCGTCCCTGGGTCCGGGTGAGACCATGCGTCCCTGGATCCGGATGAGGCCTCGTGCACCTAGGCCCGGGTGAGCCCAAGTGGCCCTGGGTCGGGGAGAGGCCAAGCGTCCCTGGGTCCGGGAGAGACCATGTGTCCCTGGATCCAGGTGAGGCCTTGTGCAACTAAGCCCGGGTGAGGCCACGTGCCCCTGGGTCTGGGAGAGGCCAAGCGTCCCTGGGTACGGGTGAAGCCAGATCCTGGGTCCGGGTGAGGCCGTGCGCCCCTGGATCCATCCGGGTGAGGCTGGGTCCCAGGCCCGGGTGAGACCACGCGCCCCTTGGGTATGGGTGAGGCCACGTGCCCCTTAGTCCAGGTGACGCCGTGCCCCTGGGTTCGGCCGAGACCAAACCAGAGGGAGTCGGACCTCCATTACCACCATTTGTCCACCATCCAGAGCTGAGGGGTCAGTGCTGACATGTACACATAAGGAACTACTGGACATCGAAATTGGGCTCAAAAGAACTGTTGGTCCAGGGGGAAGCTCGCTACAGATTGATTCATTTGCCTGTCAGCATAAATATTATTGCTCGTCTCACATTCAGTTCTTATTAGTATATATCTAGTGACATTTGATCTCGTTCATCTAGAGGAAATGATGAACAACATAGACTGAGGAACAAGAACAGAACCAGAAGCAAGGAGGCATCGATCGGACTATCGGGCCTCAGAGGGAGGATAGGGGAGGGTAGGGGGAGGGTTGGGGGAGGGGGAGAGTTCAACCAAAGGACCTGTATGCATGCATATAAGCCTATCCAACGGTTAAGTTCAACAGGGGATTGGGGCATGCGTGGGGAGAGGGGTGGGATGGGAATGGGGGGATGAGGACAAATATGTGACACCTTAATCAATAAAGAAATTAAAAAAAAAAAAAAAAAAAAAAAAAAAAGAATACATGAATACATCCTAGTTGTAAGTTTTTTAAAACCCCTCTCTTTTCCTTTTTACGTTAAGAGTTTATATACTTTCTTGTTCACCAGCACAACACTGGAAAGACCTGAGTGCTAATGCTTGTTCTGCTCCATCATCCTAATACAGCCTTGAGCAAGTTTCTCAACCCTTCGTGTGTAAAGTGTGCTTGATAATACTTCCTGACCGGGTTTGATGAAGATTAAACGGCATAAGGTATATTAACCACCTGGCACCTCCCTTCCCTTCCCATGGGACCTTTGATATTTTCGTTTAACCCCAGACAGGTATAAGCAAGCACTTGGTTTTCCTGTACCACACAGTTCACATCATGGTAAAGTCTCACAGAGGGGACACTAAAATCTGATGAGAGAGAAACATCCATCAGCTGCCTCCTACACACCCACTACTGGGGATATGCCCACAACCAAGGTACATGCCCTTGACTAGAATCGAACCTGGGACCCTTCAGTCTGCAGGCCAACGCAGAAAGACACAGAGCAAATGTTAAAACAGGCAGATGTGCATTTTTCAAGGATGTTATTTACATTGGAATTCTCATCACTGCATCATTGCCACAGCCCCAGGGTTGCATTAAGGGCAGGAAATTTCAGAGACAGATACATACTAAATGACCTAGTTATCCTAGACATATTGTAATATTCTCTTATACAATGCCTTGCCCAAGAAGCTTGCAGTCAGGTCACAAAACTATATACGCACTATGATTGTCACTATGTAAAGAAAACGAAAAAAATCATGCATAGTAAAAAGACCAGAACGAAGCTAATTGTTGTTTGTTAAGTAGTAAAATTATGGGTGATGGCATTTGCACACCCTCTCTCTCTGGTAATGTGACACTTGCTTATTAATGGAAAATAAATTTTATGAGAATTACAAATACTCTAAAAATACAAGTTTAAAATATTTCACATTAATAAAATTTAGTCTTTATGATAGCTATAGAAGGTGCTATATTACATCTTATAAAACAGCCTTTGCCAATTTCTGTAGTAGATAACGTGTGTTTGGGGACTTCTGTCTCCTAGTTCTTTTATCTTTTCCACATTTATAGTTTCCTCCCAAATACCTGGTGTCCTCTGTCCCTCTCAAATGTGCCAAAGGACAATAGTTTAAAGACTTACTTCTCTGGAGAAATGCCATATTGCATGTTAGCTACCAATGGATGGCATGTATTCTGGAATTACAGACGTTAGCAAGCAGGGGCTTGAGACACCTGTGACCAACAGGACCTGATGGTAAACTTCTGTAGCCCGAGGAGCCCTGATCACAGCTGTTCCCCAATTCTGACAGATCTGTCAAAGCTGCTGTCATTTGTTAACCAGCGGCAATGATACAAATGGAAGATGCAGCTATTCTTTCTGAGGGACCCATAAAGCTCTGATGAATCTAAGGAGCCTAAGCAATTAAGGAGAGTATTTTTGGAAAGGCAGACATCAGAAGCCAAGCAGAGTAGTAGTTTCCACCCTCTACTTACTGTGTCTAATCAGATCAGCTCTCATTCTGGGTAGAAGCTGCATCACACTAAAACGCTGCTTATTTAGATATAGTCAGGAGCACCCACACCTCCCGAGGCGTATGTCAGTCATACTCTTGTAGCAGATGACCTCGAAGATGTTTCTATAAAGATCGTTAACACCTATAAAGATACCTATTTCTAGTCAGGTAATGTGCTATCCAGGAAGGTGGCCACTAGCCTCATGTGGCTATTGAAATTTAAATGGATTAAAGTGAATTTAAATTGCTGTGGCCAGGTGGCTCAATTGGTTAAAGCGTCGTTCCCGTTCGAATGCTAAGTTTGCAAGTGAGATCAGGGCATATACAAGAATCAACCAATGAGTGCATAGAGAAGTAGAACAACAAATCTCTCTTCCTAAAATCGTAAGTAAGCTTTTAAAATTTAATTAAAATTAAAAAATACAGTCACAGCCCATTTCAAGTGCTCAAAAGCCGCATGAGGCTAGGCCCTAGCCGATAGGGGATTCTGTACTGGACAGTGCAAATACATAACATTTCTATCACAGAAAGAACCTTTCTATCACAGAAAGTGCTATTGGACTGTGCTGGTTTAGAAAAGAATACCTTCAAGTTGCTTTTTTCCTTTCTTCCTTTTTGGTAGAGGCATACAGAAGCCTACACTTCCACTGTGAAGGCATGAAGCACCTCCCTACCCACAGGCCTACGTGTAGTCACTAAGAGATCATGCTGAATTTAGCACTTTGTCCTACTTTCCTTAATCTCTAGATCTTTATACATGCCTCACACTGAACACAGTCTGTGTTAGTCCTCCCCCGCCCCTCTTCACTGATGAGGGTATGCTTCTTCATGGTAGGCTTAGGCTTAGTTCCTGTAATCCATGAACATGCCGGGCACCTCCTCACGAACTAGAGCTATTCTGGAAACCAGCCTCCTGGGTAACAAACAGGCTTGAATCTGGAGAGGGATGCATCTATTTGTGCTGCTGAGTCACTGAATTGACTGAAGGAAAGACTGGGGGAGGAGGGGGAAGAAAGAAAGGGAAGAGGCATACAATGGCTTCTCTATAGAGATTTTGTTATTTTTGGTATTGGCATGTCAAAAATAAGTCATTAGATGAATTGATGGTGGAGTAGTTTAGTGCTGGGAAGATACCTTTCCCAGGCAAGATTTGAACTAGTGTTTTATCCTGAATCAGTTTCCTTCCCTCACACAGAAAGATTAGTTTTGCCTAATTTTAAAGCTGTGATTCTCTATTTATGAAGGCAAAATAAATCTCTCCATCCTGGAACTTTTTAGTTCCCCTAAGATGAACACGAAAATGCATTTGATGTTCTGTTTTTGTCTGGGAAGTAGACAGAACTTTTAGATATTCCTGCACCCAGGGGAAGACTCCGAGTCCCGCTGGGAATCAGGAAGAGCATGAAAAAGCCTCAGAGCTTTCTGGTTGAAGATGCTGGGAGATGTAAACGCAGTACGCGTGGTTTTACTTCCTTCGTCAATCCCTCCCCCAAACCTATGACTCTTCGATTGACTTCAGCAGTTCTGATGCCAAGGGTTTGCAACGGCGTGGAGCTGGATCTGATGAGCAAAGGCTGGGCGTGGAGTCAGGACTCAGGTGTCTGACTCACGGAGCCCCGAGGAAGTCGTCTATACTCCCCTCACCTGCCAGGGCAGGGTTGTGCTGAAAAAAGTCGGTTTTGCATCTACTCACGTTACAGATGGGCCGACCTACCAGTGAAAAAAGCCTCAGACAGCAAATAATCCCTCAACGCATCCGTGTGTTCAGCCTGGGCTCCGTAGACCCTACACCCCACCTCGGAGGCACGGGCTAGGTGTGGATCGGGGGTTTGGAGACCCAGATGGCACCCGTGTTCGTGGCGGTGGGCTGGCCACCTCGGGGCAGGCCAAGTATCGCCGCATCTATAGCTACTTCTGTGTCTCGGACCACGTAGCCCCCGCAGTTACTGGAAACCTCCCACACCCGCCCAAGCAGAAGTCACCCAACAGTTGCTACGAGCTTTCCCCGTCCCTCTTCAGCCCCAACTCCCCGGCTCTCCGCGCGGACTGACGGTGGGGGTGGGGTGAGAGTCGGTGATTAGTCACGAACTGCAGTCTTCACCCTCTTAGGATTGTTTTCTTGCCTTTAACTCTCTCACATCCAGAAAGTACCAGTACATCACCCGGCACCCGTGCCCCAAACTCGGCTTGCAAACGCTGAAGTGGGAACGGGAGAGAGGCGGATGGGGAGACAACAGGGGACCCCTAAGCAGAGTCTGCGGAGTGGGGGGGGCGGAGGAAAGCGAGTGTCAGCGGAGCAAAGGACTCGCCTCCGCCGAGCCGCTCGGCGCTGGAGGGCACAGTGCGCACGCGCAACGCCCGCGGCTCCAGGCGTCCCCCGCCGGCACCCCGCTCCCCGCCGAGGCCCCGCCCCCAGCCCCGAGGCCCCGCCTCCGGAGAGGGCGGTGGGGCGCAGGGGGCATGCGCGCGGCCCGGCCCGGCGCGGGCGGAGGGGAGAAGGCGGGGTGCGCGCGGCGGCCAGCCCGCAGAAGCCGAGAGCCGCGCAGGAGGACGGAGCGCCCGCCGCGAACTCGTCGGAACCGGTACGCTGCCCGCGGGCCCGGGAGGGGGGCGGACGGGCGGGACTTGGTGCCGATGCGGCTCTGGGACCCTGGCGAGATCGGGTGGCCGGGGTCCCGGGTCCCCCGCGACCCTCGCTTCTGGAAACTTTGTGCCGGCGCCCCCACCTGCTCCCAGTGGCTCTCGCATCCTCTGGGCGGCGGGAGAGGAGAGGCCCCGCGCCCTCGGCAGCGCCCCCTCCTCAGCACGCGGCCCCCGGCTCGCTGGCTCTCCGTGCGCCACCCCGGCCGCTCCGCTCCTCGGCGGACACCCTGGCCCCGGGCACTGACCCTCGGGCTCCTTCGCTGGCGTCCCCGTCCGCCCCCCTCCCGACCCCTCCGCTCTGCGGCCTCGCCACGGCCTCTCCACCCCTCGCTCCGAGCCGCGGGGGCCGACGGCGGCTTTTTGCCTCTGCCGGAGGCTCCTGGTGCATTGGTAGGAGCAACTTGACTTGCAGCAAAGCCAAGTATTCAACTGGAGTGTTTTTCTTCGCGGTGGTGAATTGGTGTGCGCAGAGCTAACGTGTTCTATTTCTTCTCAGAGCCCTTGCTCCGAAGCGAAGTTGAGTTGTTTGTGTGTGAGGGCAGTTGCATGCTGTAACTGTCTTCAGTGGATTGTATGACTATATTTTATTTAGGTGGATGTTGCCAATGGTACCAGCCAGTGTTATGGTAACAGGGCATCCGAGAGGCAAGGGAAGTGACTTACAAATGCAGTTCTGCTGTGCAGGAATTTAGTACACACACACACACACACACACACACACTCAAAAAAACCTCCTTGTACTTTTTACCCAGCAAGACCTTAGGGCATTTAGCATGTATCAACTAGCAGCTGTTCATTGTAATGTTATGAGCGGGGAGGTAGAGAGCATTAGCATCCCGTTTTACAGAGGTCAGAACGGAGGGAAAGAGCCAAGTCCTTATTCTTTACGAACCTTAAGGAAATATGGACCAAGAGATGTAACTCCGAGTTTCCTGGAATTCCTGGTGTAATAAGGCCACGGAGAACATCGTCCCTGAGATGGGACAGTTCAGTTAAAAATCAGAGCGGCTGGGGCCAGCCTTCAGCAACTCCAGGCTCGAGGGACTCGGCTCTGCCTCCGAGTGAAGTGATACAGGACAAGTCACAGCTGCTCTGCGTGTTTCCTGCTCTTTAAAATGAGGGGAACAAAGGTGCTGTATCCTTTGCAAAGTTGTGTGTCTCTGCAGGCTCCACCGACGAGCTGCATTTGGTAACTGTTACTTGTTGTGGACTGATAAAGGCTCCCATTCTTGAGTTCCCTTTAGAAACGCAGGGAATGAGGCGCCCACCAGAATGAATAACCGCCTATCTTCCGGGGCACCTGAGAACTCCCCGCCCGGACAGCCTGAGGCAGGGACCCCAACCTGGGAGAGGGGAGAGGGTTGCCGGGTGGAGGTAGGAATGAGCCCTGCGCTGGCGGCTTGACACATGGGCACTATTGCTGCCTCCAGCTCTGACTCATCTTCTGACGCTTGGGGGAGGAGAGGTAGTTGCTTGATATTTTTGGCTTTCCCCCATAAAAGGGGAGACAGTTTCCTGCATCCCAAGTGTTTTTAACGTCAGTGTTGAATTTGTCCATGCCGCGTTCTCATCTGAAATCTCTTATATTGGTTGAATGCAAGTATGATTTCTATAGCATCTTTTAATAGACTAGCAATAAATGTGTATATTTATATCATATAAACTGGCCAGGTGTATAGCTCCAGGAAATCCTTTAAAACTTTAGCATAAAAACTAGCATTTTTAAATGGTGGTCTTTAGGAAGGTGTCTGGGTTTCGTGGATTCTTTTGTAATTGGGATTTTATTTCAAGGCATAGTGGATTAAAAACCCTTTTTCTAAATACAAGAAATACACCAATCATTTAAAAAAAACTTTTTTAAAATATATTTTTATTGATTTCAAAGAGGAAGGGAAAGGAAGAGAGAGACAGAAACCTCAATGATAAGAATCATTGATTGGCTGCCTCCTGCATGCCCTCTACTGGGGATTGAGCCCGCAACCCAGGCATGTGCCCTTGACCGGAATCGAACCTGGGACCCTTCTGTCCACTGAGCCAAACCTGGCAGGGCTTAATCATTCTTTATGTAAAAATATTAAAACTTTACAGATAAGGTTAAAGGTTTCTTTTGAGCATCTTGCCCCAAAACAGCTGCTGACTCTGTGTTTATTGGTTTGTTTGTATCCTTTTAGACTTTTCTAATAAGCATTTTCATGAATGTCTTTGCACAATGTGACTTTTTTTAATTGAAATGAATTATTATAAAATTAACTGGCCCTGTTCATAGAGATTTAAGTTCTGTCTAGAACAGGTAGCATGTACATTAATTACAGCTGGTTGTATAAAGTTTTATTAACCTGATAGAATGGCAGTATTTCTTTGGACAACTGGCAAATGACCCCCTTTTAACCAACTTCAAAGCAATTAAATCATTAAGATCCTAGGCTTTACTTTCCCTTAAGGAAAAAGACAAGTCTAGGACTACTAGTGTATTCATCTTTTCTTTGCTTATAAGGAGGCATTAAAGGGGGTGGAAAGCAGAGAGAGTTGCTAAAGCAACAGCACCTGGGTATAAACTTACAGAGCAAACAACACTTAAGGTGGTAGGTAGCTTTAGTTATTTATGAAAGCTTCACTGGGGTGAAGACAAAGAAAGGGAAGTGTAAAGATGAGTGAGTGAAAACAAAATTCCCATAAAGAGTTGATGGGTTTTAAATGTTGGGTATTTATTGAGGACTTTTGCCATGCTAAAAGGTATTGTGCTGACAGGCTGATAGTAACAGTCAGAGAGGAAGTGTTCTTTCCCCAGATTAGCCAGAATTGTAATGATTCTGAATTCCTGGAAATCAGCATTATAGTTATTTAACCTTTTATAAAATGGTGAATTGTGACACACAGAAGAGACTATAAAACATAAATGTATAACTTAATTATTTTAAAGAAAGCACCACAGTAACCATCCTGCAGGTCAGGAAGTGCCCTCAATCCCACTCTTCCCAACGACAACCTCTCCCTCCCCCAGAGGTAACCGAGCGGTGACTACTCTCATTGTGTGAAAATCACTTCCTTTCTCTGCTATAGTTTTATCCCCTAAATAGAAAGCTCTAAACAGCACAGTTTCATTTTGCCTGTGTTTGTTTTTTTTTTAATCTTGTGCAAATGGGCTCAAAGTAGGAATTCTTTTAAATTATTTTATCAATATTGTGTGTGTATATGTATCTACACACAGACACATTTTTTTGTTTAAATTCTTGTAGCATTATATATTTTTAAAATTCATCTATGTTGATACCTATGACTATAATTGTTTAATTTATATATATGTGTATATGTATATATACATATATAGGGTGTCCCCCCAAAAATACATATACACTTTGAATAATTATAGAGGTAGTGTTTATTAAAATACATTTCATTTTCAAAATCGGCCTATTAGCTGTTAAAATGTGTATACATTTTTTTGGTCACCCTGTATATACATATACACATAATTTTGTTTATTATATATTTTTAAGATTCATCCATGTTGTTATATGTGCCTGTATTCATTTTTGTATGAACATACTGCAGGTTATTTATCCATCATCCACTACTGATGGACATCTGAATGGTTTCTGCTCTGGGGCAGTTATGAACAGTGCTGGTCATAGGTGTGTGTATCTCCAGCTTTACTAGCTGATGCCTGTTTTCCAAAGTGGTTGTACCAATTTACATTCCTCCAGTGGTGTCAGCCTTGAATTTATAAACCACTGTATTTGTTCTTTAACCACAATATGTTTGGGTATTTCTCAAATGAATACATGTCACCTATGTGGACTGATCCCTGGCCCTTCATGTACCATTATATTTACATATACTTATGTTTATTGTATGGATTGGACTAACATACCACCCAAAGGTTAGAGATGGTTTTTCCACTCTTATTTAATAGACAAATATCCAATAGAACCCTTCTTTTAATCTTAAAAAACCCCACACATGTATAGTTAAATATGCCACATGAAGTAGTAAAAATAAAAGTGTCTAGTACCTAGAAGTCTTTTAAAGATTTTTGGTGAATCCTACCTCTTGGGCTACCAGATGGCTTGACTTGCACTGTTGAATGCTTGCCTGTGTCCAGCCCTGAATGTGCAAGCCAGCATTGCTGGCTTTAGGGTGACGTGTGTAGGAACTCAGGCCAGTGCTGTTAAAGTACCTTTGGAGGACAGGTATTCACATGCTTGTGCACATGTGCACGTCCCCCCAAAGGCACCAAGCACAGACCGTGGTTTGTCCTTTCTTGGCAATTCCAGAGGAACCATAGCTTCTTTGCCACTGGAATAAATGACTCTTTTACCATCTTTAAAAGTGTAATTTTCTCCATATCTTCCTTTGTATGCGACAGAAGAGACAGTTTAGAACTACCTCTTTTGATGTAGAAAATTCCTGCTTTTTGAGTAGACAGTTGCCAGGTTAACTTGGATTGCCTGTGTTTGGTGTTGCTAGCTAGATTTAAAGGTGTTGTGTATGTGTGTGTGTGTGTGTGGGGGGGGGGGAGTGAGGATAGGGAGATGTGGGGAGGTTACGTTGGGACTGTTATTAAATTGTTAAATTCAGGTATTTGTTGAGTATCTACTGTGCCTAGTCTCTGCTAACAGTGTACAGCAGAATGTTCTACAATCCATAGGTTTAGAAAATACCCTCAGGGGGATTCTTCTTAGCTGGAGGGGTGATGGAAGAACAGTAGCCCAAAGAGTGTGAGATTTTAAAATTTCTCTTTATTTCACTTCTTCTGTAAGGCATCTTGGAAAATGGCTAAATTGTTTTATTTTCAGCCCTTACATAAATAATGATTTCTTTAAAAACACATATTAAAGATTTTTTTCCAGATTCTTTAAAATCATTATATTTTAAACAAAACAACTACTTACATATAAGTTCAAGAAAAAACACCCAAGGGGAGGATAAAAAGTGTTAGAACCTCTTAATTTGAGCAATGCGGGGAGAAATCCTGTTTGTATTCTTTGATGTGATTCTGTTAGTCTTTTTGATTTCTTCGCTCTTTAAGTTTGTAGATACACACGAGAAGACTCTTAAGTGAGAGCATGTGGCTTCTGTTGACTAGTAAATATGTATGTGACATAGAGACCTCATACTTACTCTATGATGGTGGTCCCATAAGTTTCCTGTCCCCTAGTGACATCATAGCCATCCTAAAGTGTTGATGGTGATGCTGCTGTAAACAAAACTGTGCTGCCAGTCATATAAAAGTATAGCACCCAGCTCAGAGGTTGAGCGTGGACCCAGGAACCAAGAGGGCCCCAGTTCCATTTAGTCTCTCGTGGGAGGGGTGTGCAGGAGGCAGCTAATCGATGATGTCCCTACCTCATTGGTTTTTCTATCTCTCTCCCTCTCTCTTCCCCTCTCTCTAAAATCAACAGAAATATATATTTTTTAAAAAGTTTGCTAGGAGCAGGTACAGGTTAGAGGGGGTCAATGGGGAAAAATTGGGGGACATCTGTGATACTTTCAACAATAAAGCTGAATTTTAAAAAAGTTTGTTATACAAGTGCATCCTGTTATGCTGTGAATAGCCTCATACATTTCATGTTTATCATGCCTCTTGATTGCACTATTTTCTCTTGTGCTTGATTTAATCTCATGTTGTTTTGTTCATCATGGTCCCTAAGTGCAAAATCGATTGCTAATGTTTCCAGTACGAGGTCATATCAAGTGATTAATCTGGAAACAAAATTAAAAGTGATTAAGAACTACAAAGGTGGAAAATCAGTGATGGTTATACTCACAGTCAGGCATGTCCCATTCCACTATACATACTACCATCTTGAAGAACATGACGGAAGCTGTTAAAGGATCTGCTTCATTGAAGGTAATGAGACTAACCAGTATTCCAACAAGAGCCCATATCAGACAGAGAGAAACTTCCAATGACCTGGATTGAAGATCAGACACAGAAGCACATCTCTTTCAGCACCATATGGTCAGGGCCAAAACAAAAAGATTTTTTTAAAATATATATTTTATTGATTTTTTATAGAGAGGAAGGGAGAGGAATAGAGAGCTAGAAACATCGATCAGCTGCCTCTTGCATACCCCCTACTGGGGATGTGCCCGCAACCAAGGTACATGCCCTTGACCGGAATCGAACCTGGGACCTTTCAGTCCACAGGCCGACGCTCTATCCACTGAGCCAAACCGGTTTCGGCACAAAAAGATTTTTAAAAAAAATATATTTTATTGATTTTCCACAGGGAGGAAGGGAGAGGAATAGAGAGCTAGAAACATCGATGAGAGAGCAACATCTACCAGCTGCCTCCTGCACACCCCCCCACCGGGGATGTGCCCGCAACCAAGGTACATGCCCTTGACCGGAATCGAACCTGGGACCCTTCAGTCCGCAGACCGACGCTCTATCCACTGAGCCAAACCGGTTTCGGCAAAGATTTTTTTTTCAATACTGAAAGAAAAGGCTGGACTCAACTAAGATGTTGAATTTACTGCTAGCTCTGGGTGGCTTAAACAATTCAAGAATCATTATTCATTACATGATATTAAAGTGAATGGTGAAGTCTATGTGTGCTGACATGAAGGCAGCTGAAGAATTTGTGGAAACTGTAGATAAGCTGATTGTGGAAGAAAATTAATTGCCATAGCAAATACTCAACATGGATGAAACCTCCTTATTCTGGAAATGGATACTTGAAAATTTCATCCATAAGATGGTCAGGTTTCAAGGCTTTTAAGTACAAGGTAACAGTCTTGCCTTGGGGACTGTTTTAGGCTACAAATAGAAACCCTTTGTGATCTGGCACAGTGAGAACCTCAGGGCCTTCGAGCATGTCAATAAGCAGACACTGTCAGTGTGCAGACAGGAGCAAGAAGTCATGGATGACTCAGCTCCTCTTCCAAGATGCTCTCCTGAATTGCTATGCCAGTGAAATGGAGAGGTACTCTTTGAGAATAACAATACCTTTTAAGATTTTGCTAACTGTTCATAATGTTCTCTTACTGTTGACACCCTTTTATTGGTGATTTTTATCCCAATACCGAAGTGGTGTTTCAGCCAATGGAACAAAGAGTTATAGCAGCTTCTAAGGCCTGTGTGAGGAAGACCAGGCTATTGCTTCACCTGAGGAGAAACTGATGCAATTCTGGGAAATTACAACATCTATGGCTGCATCAAGAACCTTGCTTGGCCCTTGCTGGGTTGCTCATTTGGTTGGGACCTCTGGTTGGTGACTGCTAGGTTAGAGAGTTGTTCTGATATACCAAGGTTGGGGGTTTGATCCCCAGTCAGAGCACATATAAGAATCAACCAGTGGCCGAAACCGGTTTGGCTCAGTGGATAGAGCGTCGGTCTGCGGACTCAAGGGTCCCAGGTTCGATTCCGGTCAAGGGCATGTACCTTGGTTGCGGGCACATCCCCAGTGGGGTGTGTGCAGGAGGCAGCTGATCGATGTTTCTCTCTCATCGATGTTTCTGGCTCTCTGTCCCTCTCCCTTGCTCTCTGTAAAAAGTCAATAAAATATATTTAAAAAAAAAAAAAGAATCAACCAGTGAATGCATAAATAAGTGAAACAACAGATTGATGTTTCCCTCTCTCTAAATCAATTAAAATTTTAAAAAGAACCTTGCTTGGGCTTGGGGTGATGTCACCAAAGGAGTATATGAATGGCACCTGAAAGAAGACAATCAAGAGGTTTGTTCGTCCATAACTTCAAAGGATTTGCCAATGATGAGGAGGTTGTAAAAATCAACAAGGTTGTGGTTGAAATGACAAACAGTTTTAACCTGGGTGTGGATGAGGTTGACATTGAGGAGCTCCTAGAGGTGATTCCTGAGAATCGACTAATGAGGTGTTGTTGGAACTGAAACAGGAACACATAGCTGAAGGAAACCTCAGGAGAAGAAAAGAACCCTCAAGAAAATTCACAGTGAAGGGTTGAAAGCTTTTTCAGGCTTGAATAAGCTCCTTAAAAATTTGAAAGCCTGGCCAAAACCGGTTTGGCTCAGTGGATAGAGCGTCGGCCTTCGGACTCAAGGGTCCCAGGTTCGATTCCGGTCAAGGGCATGTACCTTGGTTGCGGGCACATCCCCAGTAGGAGGTGTGCAAGAGGCAGCTGATCGATGTTTCTCTCTCATCGATGTTTCTAACTCTATCCCTCTCTCTTCCTCTCTGTAGAAAATCAATACAATTAAAAAAAAAAATTTGAAAGCCTGGACCCCAACACCCAAAGGTTTTCATTAATAGAGAGGAATGTTCATGGCATTATTTACTCACCAGCAAATGTATGATCAAACCACCATGGACATATTACTGAAAAGAGTGACACCTCTTCAGGAAGAGCCTAAAGTCCTTTAGGACAGCGGTCGCCAACCGGTGGTCCGTGAGGTCCGAAAGGTTGGCAACCACTACTTTAGGAGGTATTCCAGAAGGCAGCTCCATGTGCGTTATTGTTCCTGTAAACCTAGTGGAACGAGATGTGGAAATAAATGGAAGATGGTGACATTGATGATCCTGACCCTGTGTAGGCTAATGTGTATGTTTGTGTTAGTTTTTAACTAAAAAGTTTAAAAATAAAATAAAATTTAAAATAGCAAAAAGCTTATATAATAAAGATATAAAGAATATTTTTAGCCCTAACCAGTTTGGCTCAGTGGATAAAGCGTCGGCCTGCGGACTGAAAGGGTCCCAGGTTCGATTCCAGTCAAGGGCATGTACCTTGGTTGCGAGCACATCCCCAGTAGGGGGGTGTGCAGGAGGCAGCTGGTCGATGTTTCTCTCTCACTGACGTTTCTAACTCTCTATCCCTCTCCCTTCCTCTCTGTAAAAAAAAAAAAAGAATAAAATATATTAAAAATATTTTTATGTAGCTGTACAGGGTGTGTTTTAAGCTAAGTGTCACAAAATAAGTTTATAAATTATAGTAAGCTAAAAATTTCTCATAGAAGAAAAATATTTTTAAATTTGGTGTAGCCTAAGTGTGCAGTGTTTATCAAGTCTATGGTAGTGAAGACTTTCATGGTAAGTGCCCTATACAAATGCACCATTTTATCTTTTATACTATATTTTTACTGTACCTTTTCTATGTTAGGTATGTTTAGTTGTATTACAATTGCCTACAGCAGCAGTCACCAACCTTTTGGACCTCACAGACCACCAGTGGCCCGCAACCACCGGTTGGCGACCGCTGGCCTACAGTATTCAGTACAGTATCACGCTGTATAGGTTTGTAACCTAGGAACAATAGGCTATACCAGTGGTCGGCAAACTCATTAGTCAACAGAGCCAAATATCAACAGTACAACGATTGAAATTTCTTTTGAGAGCCAAATTTTTAAAACTTCTAATGCCACTTCTTCAAAATAGACTCGCCCAGGCCGTGGTATTTTGTGGAAGAGCCACACTCAAGGGGCCAAAGAGCCTCATGTGGCTTGCGAGCCGCGGTTTGCCGACCACGGGGCTATACCATATAGCCTAGGTGTGTAGTAGGCTACACCATCTAGGTTTGTGTAAATGCACTCTGATGTATGCAAAATGATGAAATCACCATTTCTCAGAATGTATCCCCATGTACCCATTAAATGACTCATGATTGTTATGTTTATTTTAAATTAGTCAGTATATTTTTGACAAATGTAAAAAGGACGTAGAAATCTCTAATAGCCTTTAATTTGCACTGTCACACATGTTCTGTGTTTGGGGAACAGAACCCTTTCAGGGTTAAAGTTTGTATATCATTTCATATGATGTTTTTTGTTAAAACTTGGAGAAGTATTCAATGTTTTATAGAACTCCAATTACTTGGTATAAATTTGCAGCTAAAGATGATCCAAAATGTAAATGAAATAGAACTTGTTTTATACTGGATTATATCTTAAACCTAAGTAACTAATGTATTATTTGAAAACAATTTTGAAAAATAAGTCTACATTTATGGATTTTTCTCATTCCATTTATCCTTCTAGAAATTGCAATAGGTAATATTTTATCTTTTCCACAGTAGCTTAATCTTTTTTTAAAATTCTTTTACAGAGGTACTTGCTAGAAATACAAATTCCCAGGCCTTTAACCTCCCCTCCCCCTCTCCCCCCACACAAATTCTGATGGATTAGGTCTGGGGTGGGCCCTAGGAGTCTGCATTCTAACCAGCAGCTCAAGTGATTCTCATGCAAGGGTCCTTAGGACTGCACTTTGAAAAATATTTCTTTGCAATACTATGATGGCTTTATATCATAATTTCAACCAGGGACTGGGAAACTTCTTCTGTAAAGGGCCAGGTAGTAACTACTTTAGGCTGTGGGCCATAAAATTTCTGTTGCAATTATTTAACTCAGCTTTGTAGCATGAAAACAGCCATAATTAATACATAAGTGTGGCTATGTTCCAATAAAAGTTCATTTCTGAACTTAAATTTGAATTTCATACAATTTTTTTTAATATATATTTTATTGATTTTTACAGGGAGGAAGGGAGAGGGATAGAGAGCTAGAAACGTCGATGAGAGAGAAACATCGACCAGCTGCCTCCTGCACACCCCCCACTGGGGATGTGCCCACAACCAAGGTATATGCCCTTGACTGGAATCAAACCTGGGACCTTCCAGTCCGCATGCTGACGCTCTATCCACTGAGCCAAACCAGTTTCGGCTCATACAATTTTTATATGTCATGAAATCCAATTTATACATGGACTAGAGGCTGGTGCATGAAAATTCATGCACTGGATGTGGGAGGGGCCAACCCGGCAATCAGGGGAAGGCGACGCCCCCATTACACCTCTGCTGCTGCCACTGCTGGCAGCGCAAGCCTCGGCTGGCCCTGGTTACCTGAGCCTCGGGTGGCCCTGGGCGGCTGGGCAGCTGCCATCCAAGGCTTGCCTGCACCTCAGGCCAGCTCTGGGTGGCTGGGGTTCTGAGGGGACTGGGGGACTCTGGAGGCAGGTGCATGGCTACCACCCCTGCAGGGCTGAGCGGACTGGGTGCCGCCATCTTGTGGCTGTGGGCGCTGCCATCTTTGAGGGCATGGCAGTCAATTAGCATATTCCCTCCTTATTGGCTGTGGGTGCCGCCATCTTTGTGATGGTGTGAGAGTCAATTAGCATATTCCCTCTTTATTAGCTAGGACTTCCAACTGCATAGGTCAGCACTCCAACCCCTGTGTTATTCAAGGGCCAACCGTTCTGTTCTTTTATTTTTTAACCATTTAAAAATGTATAAACCATTTACTTAGCTCATGGACTGTACCAAAAACAGATGATGGGCTGGACATGGCCCACCAGCTATTGTTTGCAGAGTGTGTTTCAGAGGCTATTGCATTCTCTTAGAGTATGTAAATAATAATTGGTAGTATAATCTAAAAAGAACCATGTATATTGTCTTATTTAAAGAATTTTTTAATTTATTGATTTTAGAGAGGAAGGGAGAGACAGAAAGAGAGAAAGAGAAACATCGATTTGTTCCACTTTTCTATTCATTTATTGGTTGATTCCTGTATGTGCCCTGACCAGGGATCGGACTTGCAACTTTGGTGTATGGGGACAGTGCTCTAACCAACTGAGCTACCCAGCCAGGGTTGTATATTATCTTATTTCATAAGACAACTGTTTCAGGAGAGAATTAAACCCAAGGGAATAACTTTGGGACCCTCTGCTTTTTGACTCTTACTTAAAAACTTGATTCTTCCTTTTGCTGTAGTAGGGCTCAGACATACCCAGTTGGCCTCAAAATGCGATAGGCCTGCTGTTCCTCAGCATGGAGAGGGTATGTAGCTTTATCAGGTTCCTCCCATCCAGCTAATGATCTGGTTATCTTATTCTGCTCAGGAACTCTGGTGGACACTTATAGATGCCTTTGACTAATAAAGAAAAATGGGAAAATAGTGATGCTTTAAAAATGAAGCTAATTTGGTATAAAGTGGCCAAAAAGTCAAATTGGGTTTGAGGTATGATAAAGAAGTTCTTGTAGGGAGAAAGTTGAGACTCACTGCTTGAGTTTTAAGGATTTTGATTAATACAATGAGACATTAAAGGATAAGATGGTCAAATGGGGTCGTTTCCCTATTGAACTCTTCAGTTCTTAGGAACTTTAATTTATAAATTCTTTTTTGCCTTACTTACAGTAATGAGCTTTGAAGGACTGAGATCTTATGAAAAGATCTGCATTTTCGGAGATTTCATGGTCCTGCTTCTCAGAGGGCAGTAGTGACTTCAGCAATTTTGAGACACACTTAAACCTACTTGGGTATAATTGCTGACTTTTTTTTTTTAAGTACTCAGTGTCTAGATGTTCTGACCTATATAGATGAAAGTTCACTTAACCAAGAACCTATGATTCTATTTAATTTTTACCACTTGCTCTTTGACGATTTTAAAGTATCATTTATATAGGCTGTGGCACAAACTGGTTTCTAGTAATCACTAAACAAGTTTAAATGTGATTGTGGAATTTTGCAAGCATTTTCTTAGTTTAGGTTTATCAGATTTTTCATACCCAAAACCCATCTCATACCACTTAGTTTTTATTAATGTTCAGATTATAGATGAAGCACAACCAGACTGACCTTATGTTCCTTAAGTTCTTTCTCTTTGCAGATTTTATTTCCTTCCCCAGTGAAATGTACATTTTGGTAGTCTTAGGTCACTTGATCTGTGGTCAGACTGTATGACTAATCAACAGACAACTCATGGAAAAGGGTTCTTGGTCCCAGTGGGGTTACTCATTTTCTATGTGGAGTCTGGGAAAGCCTGTTATCCTCCATTTACCTCCGATTCCTCATTTGGGAACCATGACAGCAGAATGATACTGATTCATGAGAGATTGAGCACACACGTGTGTTTTAAACAAACAAGGTACTTGAGTTTGCTTCAGCAATTCCACAGGTCTGAGATGGGGCCTGAGATTCTGCATTTCAACCAACCTCCAGGTTGATGCTGCTAGGTCTTGGATCACACTTTTTGAGTAGTAAGAGTAGTAGAAAAGGGCTTGTGTTCTCCATCTGGAATCTAAAAATGAGGCTCTTGAAAGACAAGAATGGCAGCATGTTTTAAATGGATTGATAAAATATAATTATAATCTTATAGGTTACATCCCCAAGTAAAGACAGTCTATTCAGTAAATGTTGTTGGGAAAATTGGACAGATAATGTGCAAAAAAATGAAACTCGACCACCATCTTACACCATACACAAGAATAAACTAAAAGTGGATTAAAGACTTAAATGTAAGACTTGAAACCATAAAAGTCCTAGAAGAAAACATGGGCAGTAAAATCTCGGACATGTAGCAGTTTTTTTTCTGATCTCGGCAGGCAAGGCAAACAAAGGATAAAATAAATAAATGGGACTACTAAAAAGTTTTTGCACAGCAAAGGAAACATTAAAAAAAAATGAAGAGACAGCCACTGAATGGGAGAATATATTTGCAAATAATACATCTGATAAGGCATTAATATCCAAAACTTATACAACTCATCACCAGACAGACAGTCCAATTAAAAAATGGGCAAAGCACCTGAATAGATACTTCTCCAAAGAGGACACACAGATGGCCAATAAGCATATGCAAAGATGCTCAAGGTCACTAATAATTAGAAAATTCAAATTAAAAGCACAATGAGATATCACCTCACACCTATCAATGGCTATCATCAATAAATCAACAAACAATAAGTGTTGGTGAGGGTGTGGAGAAAAGGGAACCCTTGTGCACTGTTGATGGGAATGTAGGTTGGTGCAGCCAAAGTGGAAAACATGGAGTTTCCTCAAAAAATTAATGAAACTGACCCAGTGATTCCACTTCTGGGAATATATCTGAAGATACCCGAAACACTTAATTCAAAAGAATATATGCACCCCTATATTCACTACAGCATTATTTACAATAGCCAAGATTTGGAAGCAGCCCAAGTGCCCATCAGCAGATGAATGGATAAAAAAGCTGTGGTACATGTATGTACACAATGGAATACTACTCGTCTGTATAAAAGAAAGAAATCTTACCTTTTGCGACAGCATGGATGGAGCTGGAGAGTTTTATGCTAAGTGAAGTAAGTCAGAGAAAACAAATACCATATAATTTCACTTATATGTGGAATCTAATGAACAAAATAAAGTAGAAACAGACTCATAGATACAGAAAACAGACCAGAGGAAAGGGGGTTGGGGGCTGAACAAAGGTGAATTTTGGGATTAAGCAAAAACAACAACAACTCGTAGACACAGACAACAGCATGGTGATTACCAGCGGGAAAGGGGAGTCGGGAGGTAGAATAGGGTAAAGGGATAAACGGTGACTGAAAGAGACTTGACTTTGGGTGGCGAACACAATACAATATACAGATGTATTAAAGTTGTACACTTGAAACCTGTGTAAATTTATTAACCAGTGTCACCACAGTAAATTCAATAAAAAAATAAAGATACCTCCCCAGGTAACGAACAACTTACTTTTACTTTGACCTGTGCCTTCCCTGCAATTGATGGCACTCACTGTTTGCATCACTTGATTCCCTTATGTTAGTCCATCTCTTATTGTTATTCAACTGTTTTATACGAGTATCTTGTGTCATTGCTTTAAGATGATAAAATCATAGCACAGGGTTATGGCTTATGTTAACTTTATACTCTGTTCTAGTTACTGCTGCTGCATAGCATACTGTTCCAAAAAAAGTGTAAAAACAACTTTTTTTCTTTTCTTCACTCAGATTCCTGTGGACTTCACATAGTGGGGACAACTTTTCTTTACTCCACAATGTCTGGGGCCCTTGGTGGGAGATTTAAGACGTGGGGGTGGCTTGATGGCTGGAACCTAGAATCACTGAAGTGTCTTCACTTACATGCAGGGTGGGGCAAAAGTAGGTTTACAGTTGTTCATATGGAAAATAATCTGTATATATAAAAGCCTAAGTGACTAGCCGATTGGCCGGTAGCTATGATGCGCACTGACCACCAAGGGGCAGATGTGCAACACAGGAGCGCTGAGCGACAGCAACTTTGCAGAGTGCCTTCTCACACTCTGGGACCCCCTCGGGGGATGTCAGACTGCTGGTTTCGGCCCGATCCCTGCAGGCCAGGCCGAGGGACTCCCACTGGTGCACGAATCCCTGTACCGGGCCTCTAGTATAAGAATAAACTGTGTTTCATGTACTCACAATTGTAAACCTATTTTTGTCACACCCTGTATTTAATCGTTGATCCTGGTGATCAGTTGGGATCTCAGCTGGGCTGTTGGCTAGAATACCCACATATGACCCATCCATGTGGTAACTTTATTGAGCGTCTTTGGGCTACCTCATAGCATGGCAGCTTAGTTCCAAGAGCAAGTCCCAGGAGAACAGGTAGCATAGTCTCCATAGTGTCATTTCTACTGTACTTTTTTGGTTGAGTTGGTCACATTGTAAGAGGGTCGTGTGGGATGGGAGATAGTGGGTAGTCTTGGAAAATTCTGCCACAGTCCCCAACAACACTCAGAACAGTGTTGAACACATGTCATGAACTCAGTCAATATGAGTGTGTGAATGAGTGACGTAATTTAAATGCCCAGGTGGATAAGGATGAAATTAAAAAATTCAATCCCAGATGTGAACAGATTACCCCACTATACCCAAACAAATATATACCTTCGCCTTTAATAGTTTCTTCTCTACTCTCTCTATTTTCAACATGGGAGTCTATGAATTTATCATATGGTACTAAACTTATTAAGGACTTTGCATCTATGTTGCCATAGCAGAGGTGTGGAACATCTGGCCTGCAAAATCATTTGGTCTGGCCCTGCCAAGGCATTAGGGGTTAGTTCAATGTTTGACCAAATACTAGCTTAGTAGTCTGATGTTTAAGTTGATAATTTTGTATGGCCCAAAAATGATGTTATAAATACCCAAATGGCCCTTGGCAGAAAAAAGGTTTCCCACCCCTGCTCTATTGGCATGCGTTTTCCCTCATTCTCATCAAGTGGGCTGCCCACATCCTTCTTTGGGCCATGATGTGTTCTCCATCCAGCAGCTGGCTAGTGTCTGATAGATGCAGTTAATGGGCTGGTGACCCACATGAGCACATTGAGATGTGCAGCCAGGTCATGACTATACAGTTATTTTAAAGCTGTGTGTCGTACTGGGGAATACCTGTGGCCAAACCAAAATGCGGACTCTCAGACTTGAGCTTTATGTGTATTTATCCTCATCCCATGACACCATCATATCAGGTATGTGGTGGGAGAAGCAAAATCAACCCTGCCTCCAAATGTGTAAGATGTTCAAGTATATTAGCCAAATTACTCAAGTTTTCTAGATGACTGAGAACAATTTGTGAATATTTTTATTTCACTTTAAAAGTAAAACTCAAATGTTGGAGTTGTATTTTTTTCCTTAATGAAAGATTGCCACACTTTGATTTTTGTTTGTAAGAGTGAGTATATTAACTTTCCCCAATAGAACACATTTCTGACTTAATAAATGAAAATTAATGAGGGAACTAGTATTTATTTATGGCAATGTAAGCTAAAATGCTTCTATTTTTAAAAGGGTGACTTTTAAGTTTTTTAAGGAACTAAACGTTTACTCGTATGGAGAAATGTCGCCCTGGCTGGTGTGGCTCGGTTGAGCATTGTCCTGTGCACCAGGAGGTTGTTGGTTTGGTTTGTGGTCAAGGCCTTGTTCCTGGTAGGGGGTATGCAGGAGGCAGCTGATTGCTGTTTCTCTCTCCCTTTCTCTTTTCTAAAAATCAAACTACTAAAAAAGAGAGAAAATGCAATTACATAGGTTTTCAGTTATAAAAAAATAACATTGTAGGCTTCCAGCATACTAGTATACTGAGACCCTCTGAAATTCCAAAAGCTAAAACTACTTTAATCAGGTCATTTTACACAATCTTCTCTAGCACTGCTGTAGCCATTTTCTGCTTATTCAACATGAGGCAAAATTTCAGTAGATAGAATTTCAGTTTTTTAGCTGTGGATTCTAGTGGTTGTCATTTTTTTAAAGAAGGGGAAGTAGCCTCTGGCACTGGGATGGATGCTCCAAATAGACTGTAACTCCTGGCAGCGATTCCGAGTCTATTCTAGGTATGGACGCCAGTGTTAACATGAGGCTGGTGCCCACATCCCAGGAGCTCTCCATTGCAGCGAGTAGTTAATAGTTTGAAATTTCAGGCCTTGTGGGCATATACTAATACATTTTGTTTAGCACTTTGATGCTTATTATTCAAGAGACCCGCAATCATCTCTGATGCAACCAATTGCTTATAACTTGTAAAAGAAATACCTCTCTGGGGTTGGTTTAGGACAGTTCATTTTTGTTTTTCATCCCAACCCACCCTCTTCCCCTAGCCAAAAAAGGCATTTTCCCCTGAAGAAATGCAGCTGTCAGAGCACCTTGGAAGGGCTGAGTTGAACACCATGGACAGCGATGTGGATTCCTGGGCTTTCTCTATGGCCATCCTCATCCCAGAGGCCAGTGTGCTGCAGTGGGAGTGGCATGTTCATTCAGAGCACCTTGCAATCTTTGACCCCTCAAACGTGGGTCAAACTTTACTCTCCTAATATTCTTTTTCTGTCTCCCAGTACACATTTACTAAGTTGATTTTGACACAGCTATAATGTAATACCCATATTTTTTTTATTCTTTATGATCAGAATCTGCCATCCTTTGAACTGAGCAACACTCCTTGTTGTGCCTACTCTGGGGCTTCTTGCTGAGGTTCCTCTGCTGTCAGGAGGGCTTTCTGTGTCCTGAATGGTGTACCAGTTTGTGGCAATGTTTTTCTGTTATGGGCAGTAAGAAGATGGAACAGCTCAGCTGGTCTGTGCTGTCTTTTCTATAAGTGGCATTTTAATATGTTCTTCGTAGGCAGACCCAGGACCCCTTTCCTGCATTGAAGGCACTGGTTGGTAATGTCAGAGTGCTGTAAGGCAGGTGATGAGAATGTAACCTCCTCCTCCCCCCCCGTCATACAGAGAAGCAGTGTGTGTGGGATTGAGCTAGGAGCCTGCACACCTTGGATCTCTTCCTGGTTCAGTCACTTATGTGCCCCGAGTTGAAACCATCTCGCCCTTTCTGAACCTTGTTATTTTCTGATCTGTAAAAGGGGTCAGGAGTGTTTGTTAGAGGAGCAACTGTGGTGTCTGTGCCCTTTGGCAGACGTTGCTTGGACCCAGCTTTGGCATTTTAAGCAGGTTTGTTGGCATGAGACTGACTAGCAGCAGCAGGGAGAGAGGATCATGCCTGTCTCACTTGGCTTCTTCCCTGAGGACTCACATCTGTTTTCTTTTTCCTGTAGCACCCAGTACCCTACCACTGCCCAACAAAGAGGGTTAACAGAATACTAGGCTTCTGGCCCACCCAGTACTTATCCTTGGCCCCTGATGAAGACTTTTCTGCTGTAAAGGCTAGGGAGCCTGGGACCTCTGCCTCAGAAAGGCAAGTGGCCTCACCAACAGAATGATTATTTGGGAGACTGAGTCCCTCTTAATTAGACAGTAACTAGATAACCTGGTTGGAAATTTGATTAGCATCTTCCAGATTTTCCACATTGAGCAGGGAGTTATCACCAGCTTGAGAGCCTAATTTTGTGATTATACAGTGACTTTGCTTTTTTAAACTATCAGGGTTCTGCCAGGGAAAGACTTGGAAGTGGCAAGACACTGCTCCAGGACAGGCTGTCCTAATAATGTAAAAGTTCTGCACATTTCATCTAACACCACATCCGAGAATCTTATGTGACTACTTCCTCGTTCTCCCTCATAATACAATTGCACCTATCTCCATGTACCCCTGTATCAGATGTGGGCCTCGAAAGAGGGGTGTAACCTTGGGTGAGGCAGCTCCCTTCGGACAAGAGCCGTTTCTGGGGAGGGACTTGTGATCTCTCAGCATCAGCACTCTGAGTGCCTCAGTCTTGAAGGGGCAATCTGGGTGGCACACCATAGCATCACCTGGGAAATGTTTTTATCAACTTTAATTATAATGGCCTAAAATCAACTCAGTTTCCTTCAGTAGGTGCTCTACCCATACAAAGGAAAGGACTATTGATATAGTCAACAACATGGGCAGTGTGGCTTAGATGGTTGGAGCATTGTCCCGTATAATGAAAAGATCTTGGGTTTGATTCCACCAGGGCTCGTGCAGGAGGCAATCAATCAATCAATGTTACTCTATAAAGTCAATGAAAGCATGTCCAAACTACACTTAGTGAAAATCAGAACACTGCCCCCTTCCCCCCAAATCATGTCCTATGATTTCATTATATGAAAATGTAGAAAATGCAAATTGTAGTGACAGAAAACAGATCAGTGGTTGCTAGGGAATGGGCTAGAAAATGAGGGAGGGATGAATTATAACAGAGCATGAGGAAATTTTGGGGGGTGATGGATATATTATTTCCAGGTCATGTTGTCTCGAGTGTATGCATATGTCAAAGCTCATCAAATTGTACACCAGTTATGACTCAAGAGCTGTAAAAATATTAAAAATTTAAGTGTGAATGGTTACTTGGGGAAAGGCACAGGGACAGGTGCTCATCGTCACATCTATAATAATAAAAGCCTAAGTGACCATCGCGACCGAATGGACAACTGGACCGGCTGCATGGGGCGACCAGACCAGCAGGGGGGTGAGGGGGGCAGTTAGGAGCCAGTGGTCCTGGATTGTGAGAGGGATGTCCAACTGCCAGTTTAGGCCCATTCCTGGGCAGTTGGACATCCTCCGAGGGGTCCCGGATTGGAGAGGGTGCAGGCTGGGCTGAGGGGGACCCCCCCTCCAGACTCCCCGTGCACGAATTTCGTGCACCGGGCCTCTAGTAAATGAATAAATAAGAAGGGCCAACATGGAATTCCAGGGGGAATTCTTTTGAACTTTGGCCACATGCTTGCCTCCTTGTGTTTCTGCAGATCTAATTTATATCCACTGTGATCAGCTCTCTCATAACTTGCCAGATCCAGACCCAGGATTCCAGAGTAACCAGACCCCTCCCAAGTGAGTAGCCCAGCACTACCTCTGTCTATGGAACTAGGGATATTCTTGTCTGACTGAAATAACTTCAGGCATTTCTACAATACCCTGGGTGGAGGTAAGCACCCTTCCCAGGGGACACAGACTATAAAGCAATGTGCATTTGAAGTGAGAGGAATTGATGTCTAAAATCCCCAGGAAACCAAGAATTTCATTTTCTATGTTACTAATAGATGTTGTTATATAGAACTTATATAATATTGAATGTCTTGTAGTAAGTAAACACTGTGCTAATGAGGATATATATACATATATCTTTAAATATTAAATTCATTTTAATTCAACACATTTGAAGCCAGTGAGATTCACCTTGGAGCTTAGAATTGGCTGAGGAAGGTGAAGTCATTTAACCAAACCCAGGGGCTCAGGTCAGCTAAAATGCTTATTAACTTAGACAAATGATTTTTGAGACCATGGCTTTCAAATTACCTGGAATTATTTTCATAGAAATACCACAGCACAAATTTCCAAAATATTCAGATGTCACAAATATGAAAGGAGGAACTTTTTTTAAATAGTAGAGGGCTAAAGTGACCATATGTCCTGGATTTTCTGTAACTGATCCAATTCAGTATCTTTTTAGTCCACAAAGGCAGGTCACTGAATATATTACCTAATGTGGTATCATAACATCTCTTTCTAGAATTAGACATGAAGATAGGCAACAGTCTCTGAAAGAACATGGCTATAGGAGGGGTCAGAATTTCCGATTTCTTCCTAATTACCAAGAAACTCGCTTCAATAAAAGCAAGACCCTGCAAGCTTACTGGTTCAGAAATCAGCTGGGCATGTTTTTGTCTTTCACTTTCCTAAAATAGGATATTTACATTTAATGCCTTTAAAAAAAAAAAAACAATCGCCAGAGTGCTGAGTTTTACATATTGGTATCTTAGGCTACTTTTTCTAACTGATAATCCTTAGATGATTTGTCTACGTCCTTGAAAGAACATACTCTATTATAGAAAATAACCATTTCTAACCCTTTCACCTTCCCATTCCACAAGTATGCAGAAGGCTGTGATGAATCAATACCATATAAAATACTGACAGGTACCTGTATTTTGCAGGAAGGAGACTATAATTTCGGATTCCCTGGTGGAGGAAAACAAAACGCTCTGGTCTTGCTTCCAATGATGCAAGTGTGATTGTCAGTGTCTTCATGAGCTCCAGAGGTCACAGCACACTACCACGGACTCTCATGGCCCCTCGGATGATTGCTGAGGGAGACATAGGAGGCATCGCTCAAATCACCTCCTCTCTCTTCCTGGGCAGAGGCAGTGTGGCCTCCAACCGGCATCTCCTCCAGGCTCGTGGCATCACCTGCATTGTTAATGCTACTATTGAGATACCCAATTTCAACTGGCCCCAATTTGAATATGTTAAAGTGCCTCTGGCTGACATGCCTCATGCCCCCATTGGACTATACTTTGACACTGTGGCCGACAAGATCCATAGTGTGAGCAGGAAGCATGGGGCCACCTTGGTGCACTGTGCAGCAGGGGTGAGCCGCTCAGCCACTCTCTGCATTGCTTACCTGATGAAATTCCACAGTGTGTGCCTGCTGGAGGCATACAACTGGGTGAAAGCCCGGAGGCCTGTGATCAGGCCCAATGTAGGCTTCTGGAGGCAGCTGATAGACTACGAGCGCCAGCTTTTTGGGAAGTCGACAGTTAAAATGGTACAGACACCTTATGGCATAGTTCCAGATGTTTATGAGAAAGAGTCCCGACACCTGATGCCTTACTGGGGGATTTAATGCCAGCAAAGCCTGCATCAGCAGCCCCTCAAGCAGTACCAGCATCTGCTCCCCTCTTCACCTTTCTTTTCAAATGGTTGACTTTTTGGTTCTCCCTGAAGTGTTCAAGTTTATTTTAAGAGGTAGGGAGGAGGGGAGGAACATAAGGGGAATGCATACATTGCTAGTAACATTTTTAAAACTAACATTTTGGAATAGTGTTTATGAAAATCTTTAACTAGCTTTTAATCATTTTTAATAATTTGAACAGTTTAATAAGCTGGTTCTGCTCTATCTTGAATCCCATGCCTTTTGGCATGACAGGTGCAAGAGAAGCTCAGTGCAAAAATCACTTTGGGTCCTGTCTAGCTAATCCTGTAGAGACAAGCTTTGCCTAAGACTGCTGACCACACAAGTGCTTAGGGAAGATTGATACCGTCTTCAGTCTCTACTGGATTAGCCCTACTCTTTCCTTTTCCCTTTATTATTTAGTAACTTTGTAAGGTAAAAAGAAAACACCTTTATTATTTAGCTGTTAATTATAACAAAATCTGCTGCAAACACCCTCTTGGAATCAATGTGCCCCAGACTATATTATTTTTAATAAACCTGTCTGCTTAACATATTAGAATATTTACTAAGAAGAATTTTAGGGTGTGTGTGTTATGTTGAATGGAAGAAAGATGCTCTCCAATAATTGTTATAATATGGCTTCTGTGACAATAATGAACATTACTGAAAATAGACATCCCAGCTGAATCATGTCAACATTTCACATTCTGGCAGATACTATTTACAGTGCTGGAACTGAAAAACAGCATAAAGTGTACACTCTGACAAAAGGCAGTTTTCAGTTGTCTCTTGGTAACTTTAAGGGCACCAAAGCAATGAATTCTCCATCAAACAATTTGTTTTTTCACAAAAGGTGTGCCTTTGCTTGACTATTAACAGACACAAATGCCCTAAACTAAAACTAGTGTTAAGCAAATAACAGCTTCCTCAACTGGCCCTAATAAATCTGACAACTCATCAGGAGTTGTAGGTTAAGTAGTAATTATTCCATGTTCCGGGGAAGCCACTGGGCGTTAGCTGGTTGCCTCATTTTTGGGTAGGGTAGCCACTTGTCACAGCACTGCTTTTTTACTCAGTTGCTGGATAGGCTGTTGCTCGCTTGTCTGTGGAATAATTTCCTA